>NC_060140.1:671404231-671707825 GCF_021461385.2 Schistocerca piceifrons | reverse complement strand
TACAGATATGTATCAGATGGAACAATTAATTTGTGTGAGTGATTTTAATAATAATCCAGATGGTATAAAACTGTGTTTAGAACCGTAACTTTTATCCTGATCATGAGCGTATGCACAATCCCCTCCTAAGTGTTTATAAAACCGAGTATCCTGTTTCAAATGCACTATTATTGTTTATTTATGTTTGTTAGATGTGCAAGAATTATTAAAAGTGAAGCTAGTTGGAATTTTACTAAAAGACTCTCAACTTATTGCAAAGTATCGTTTTGCAAAAAATCAGTGTGTAAATGTTGCTGTCTAAAATACCTGCTTCACAGGTGATGAAAAAAGGCTAATAAGTTGTATTCATTTGAAACTTAATTTAGCTTTGATTACTATCATGAACTAATTTTTGAAGTTAATTGAGCTCAGTGTTGAACAATTTGCCTTGAAAAGTAAAAACATAAACTATTCCAATTGAAGATAAGAATTAAATTTAGTTGAATTGAATTTTGCTACTGAAATAATTATAGAGTTTGACCAGTGATACAATATCCGTTTATGGGTCGCCACCATATTCTCCTCATATTAGAAAGATAATTGGAATATTATTGCTACTAAGGAAATCTGATACATTTCTATAAATGGGAGTATAAACAGTGTCACTGTGGTATTATTTATTTTTATTTGTGGTATTTATATGTCAGTTAAGTAGAACCCCCTCCTGGCCAATATTAGTTATGCACTTCTTGCAGTAACATTTCAATACTGATCCAAGTAACAATCTCGAGTGTAGCTCTTATTAGTGTGAATTTGATATAAATTTTGCTTTCTATCAATACTAGTATGTGCAATATTGGTGACTGCTGCTGCACACTGCTCAGAGTGCCCTGTGTCCGTTTGTATCTTGTGTTCTATTCAAAGGGAAATATTAATTAAAGTAACTTCAGTAATTAATATTTAATTTTCTTAAATATGTATTTCCAAATTCATGTGCCTAATTGAGCTGGCGACCGTTCATTTTTTCATTCGTATACGAAATTTACTACTTTCATTAAACCCCAAAGTTTAAAGCCTGTTTAGTCTTTCTGTTAAATTCGCCATATTCAAAATTACTGTCCCATATCCATCCGTTAGACATACATGCACGGTCAAAATTATAAATCCTCTCAGAGGGTAACATTAGTTTATGTCACGACAGGCTTGTGCTATACAGTGTCTGAATACTTTTGTCCGCCTTTGTAGTTTGCGGAGTCTGTATGTAGACACAGATGTAGATGCTCATTTATCTGTGGCCTACTCCCACGAATTCTGAGATTTATGTCCCCGCATGAGACGGTGAAACGTGGCAAACATTTTTGATTCACGTCTCGTCAATAATTAAAATACATTCATTACTATGAGGCTGATAAATGTTATTGATATTACAAAACCTGGTGACTGGCAGTAGAGTGCCCCATCTAATTTACAGGTCTCGTTTTATGAACTCGGTCATGGTTTTTGATGGTTTACGAATAATTCTGGGGTGTGTAAAAATGTGCAGAGCAATGGACTTGAGACAGAGCAACAGGAAACCCTTCAGCCAAGCAAGCCAGTGACCGGTGGATGTGACCGTGGCCTGGGTGGCGTAAGATTCTTGGAAGTGAAGTTGGCTCGTAACCCATAGAGGGCGGCAAGCATTATCGTTCCACACGAGTGCTTGCGGCTAATGTGTGGTACGGCGCTGTGCGCGGTAGTCGGCGACGCCTTTCAGTTTTCTTACTTCTTTTGAAGATTAGCATCCGCCGCTTGTAGAAACCGCAGGCCACCGGAAACAAACTCTAGCCTCATTCAATCCTCTCTGAATTTCTCGAACCCAGTTGTGGGACTGTGAACACTGGCAGGAGAACGTACGGTTGGCTTAAAGAAATGTGACATCACATTGTAGTGCTAAAATGAATGCTTTTGGTAACAGGGCAGGGTTTCATGTTGTCTTTGGATGCTGGAAAAGACGGGCCATTTGTGACGGAATTCTCTCTTGGAGGCAACTCTCGTGACAGGGTGCAGTGGTTCGTAATTCTGCGACTGACTGTAATGTCACTTCCTCGGACGAGAAATAAAAATCAAAAATTAGCTCCCAATACCCCAAAGATATCCCCCCAAGTCCCAAATGCCCAGAAACGTGAATAAGCGAACGAAATTCCATTTATCACTATTATTAGGACAATAACAATTAATTAAATCAGGAATCTAAGACTTGACAGTTTAGCAATCTACGAAAGAACGATTAAATTTCACAAAAATTGAAATAAAAATCATAATAAATTGCAAAATTAGCATAAATTAACATTCGCAAAGTAGAACCAACGATCCCAAAGAATACTCCGTGTGAGTACTCTTTGGGAATCGTGAGTAATGACTAAGTATAATTCAATGCATTGTCACTACGTTACGAGAGTTAGTCGAAGCAGGTCGTATATTTGAATGCTCGTACATGTAGGCGCGCTTAGATTGTTTTTGAGATTGAATAATTGCCATCTATTATGACGCAGTAATATGATCTTCTGACTTAATATATCACGGCATTAGAATTCGAACGGAGGACTTTTACCTACTAGAATAAAGTGAACTTTTAACTAGATAATTGAACTAAACATTACTTAGAAAGTGATTTAGGCAAAGAACACTGATAGACAATTTTCATTCATAATAGCCAGTGGTTTATGAAACTTCAATGATAGGTCCGAAGCATATAATTTAAATCCCTCCAACACCAGGGAAAGTTTTCTTCTCAAGGCTCGGTTAGGAAGTGACTGATATTGTGCAATAAAACACCTTCTCGTGCAAAGTCGTGCATTTGTGATTTAAAATTCTATCAAATTATTGACATGAAACTCCCGAGTAATAATTACGCGCAGCGATAATATTTGACTGTAGCACTGGGCGCTTGTGTAGAATCTTTGACTCAAATAACAAGTCCACTGCTACGATTTCTTAGATACCTGAAATTACGACCAGCTTGTAGGGAATTTGTTGTGGATGTGACTGTATTGGTTTTATCACTAATATTTCATCATTAACCAGTTAAACATCGATTACGAACGATTAATTACGATTCTTGGTGGAGTAAATATCTCACGCACGTCGACATTTCGGTTCAGCAGTGTTATTTCGAGTAACATCGTCTTCGTAACTTGATAACGATCTCAACACTCTACCGACTGTCGCCGAGTTTTAGCCGGGGCCAAGTACAAATCAAACCATATCATCAAGAAGAAGAGCCGTTATATGACGACTGGCACCTTTTGGCGGCAAGGAATATGCGAGCAATAAGTGAGCGCCTCAAGAGAAGCTCTCAGTGGTGGGAGGCGAGAGTGTCCAATTCGACATTCCGTCAGGACGCGAGGATGTCCTGATCGACTTGAGTGCGGTAGAGGCTGCCGCATCTTTATTTCCCACGAAGGAATCAGGAATCCGTCTTCACGAAGGGGCCAGCGCGTCTGCAGCGCAGTCCAGTCATATATGCAGTGAGCATAATTCACAGCACCGGCAGAGTAGTTCAATTTGATCTCACACCTGTGGAATCCAGGACGATCGCCTGTCTCATCTCCTTTTACACTAGTAATGACTGCGTGGACTTATGGTTTTAGCAAGCAACTTTCAGTCACTGTTCCGACCGAGAACTACAGGATTAAATAGTTGTCAGTTATCGTGATCGATAGAGAGCACATTCTTGAGAGGGTAAGAAGTAATTTAACTGATAGGAAAGTGACACTGCTCTCCATGTAATCTTCACACAAACTGGTTAGATATAATTGTCGCAGGGTTTTGATTATTCATTGTCTATTTTGATCCCACAGTTGTTCTTATAAATAAATATTGGATTTAGTTATTGATTCTGTTCGAACCCTTCACTTTAAGTTGTAGACTTCTAATCTGCATCCAGGAAGGTATCAGCAGTCACGTCAAAATCATAACCAACATATTCCTCTACTCAGATAGCGTTAGTCCGAGTGAGGTATTTGTTCTTCAATTTTTCTACTTTAAGAATTATGCCTAGGGCAATAATTTTTGTTTTGTTTATTTAACTTTGAGCATAAACATTTAGAGGTTAGTTCTTAAAGAACTTTGACTATTTCCTTCTTGTAATGTAATTTTACGGCTTTTAAGTTTTTGTTCTGATGAAGACATCCTAGGAGGTATCTAAACCTAGGTAAATGTATTAAACCACTATTTGTAACCGGTTGGCTGTGTTATTTCTCCATTGAGACAATATCATCTATTTTTCTCCAACGTTGTGCAAGGTAAAATAGGCCCCAAATGACGTTTGAGTCCAGTTGGATGGGGAATTAATCGGAAAGTTCGCAGCTCAAATACGTCTGTCATGTGATACTAAAATGAGTTGTGGATCATAATCACACAGTCTTAATTATCTCCCAAACGGCTCGTTTGCGGCACAAGCTTTCTGGAAAGTTTTTGCTTCTATTGTCGTACAGTTTCACGCGTTTCTGCTTTTATTACTAATTATGATACACATGGTATTAGAAATTTTGTACTTGTCAGCTTGGTGCCCCAAATGGCCGCTGTTGTCGCTTGTGCATTAAACTGGCCCAGATTATACGTGCACGACACATATTATCCAAGTATAATCTTTGAGTAGCGTTGTAAAACTACCGTAGGCTACTGTAGACTATCGTAAGTTTTCCTGGTAGCTTTGGTCAGTTAATATCATAACAGTGTTACCTGTATGTTAGATGTGTTGTATACCTATTGGGCGTTACCACATATCAGCTGCGTTATTTGTGTCTTACGAGATTCCCCAAGAAATCGGCAGCGATGAACCATCTAAACGTGAGTGTGGTTATACGAGGGTTGGCCGTAAAATACGGTTCCCAAGGACCTGCAGTCACGAGGAACGCTGTTACGTAGGATCCGGCAACATAAGCCTGTAGTTTGGTTCTCCCTCTCCAATTTCCCGCCCAGGCGAGCTGTCTGCGACGCTCAGTCTTGGCTTTCAGCCTTTAGAGATGGAGCTTCTATTCATGTCTCAAGCCAGATGCGAATTACACTCTGTCGTTCGTTTTTTGTCTGTAAAAAAGACTGTGCCGTTGGACGTTCATTCCCAACTGTGTGAAGTCTACGAAGATACGTATATGAGCGTAAATGCTGCAGAGATTTCAAAGACGGACGTACAGACGTCCATAACGAACAGCGTTCTGGATGGCCATCGGTTTCGGACGGAACGATTGCGAATGTGGAAGAAGCGCTATTGAAAGATCGAAGGGTGATGGTGTGACGGTTCAAGAGCTCTTCGAGATGATCCCTGGTGTCAGAAAGACCAACACTGACAAAATTTTGACAGGTTTGTGCAAAATGAGTCTTAAGAATGAGTCATAAGAATGCTTACGGAAGACCGCAAATAGAAACGTGTGACAGTGGCCTGCGAATTTCTTCTGGCCTACGCAACTGATGGCAAGGAACACTTGACCTATATTATTGCTGCAGACACCGCGTCGGTCCACTACACAATATTGGAAACGAAACAACAATCCCGTCGGCGGAAACATCCAATGTCGCTGAAGCCAAGGAAACAAACACTGTCTGCCGACAAAGTGATGCTGAACGTCTGTCGGGACAGGAAGGAGTCATTGTTGTGCGAATTCCTGCGGTACAACAACCAATGCGGACCACTATTGTGAAATGTTGAAGTACTTTCGTCGCACGATCCACAACAAAAGGAGAAACATGCTTCTGAAGGGAGTGCGTTTCCATCAGGATAACACTCATCCGCACATGGCGCATGTCACAACCAATCTCATAAACAAATTTCGATGAAATACACTCTCTCTCTCTCTCTCTCTCTCTCTCTCTCTCTCTCTCACACACACACACACACACACACACACACACACAAACCATACAGCCCAGACATAGCCCCATGTGGTTTCCGTCCTTTCCTTGAATTGAAAGAATACCTGGGAGGGGCGCATTTCACAACTGGAGAGGAACTGAAACAAGAGGTTTTAGGCTACCTTCATGGCGCGGTGGGCCATGCAGGCATACAGAAGATGGTACACCGCATGCAAAAATGGGTTGATATCAACGGCGATTATGTCGAAAAAAAAGGTAAAGTCTAAGATTGCCACACGTGTATTATTCAACGCCAATTAATATGTTTTCACTGTGAAAAATAGCTGGGAACCTTATTTTACCAACAATCCTTGTATAAAGTACCGTATAACGTATGGCATATTTTTGTTCTACATAAATCTACAACTACATCTACATATACATAGATACTCCACAAGCCATCGTACTTTGTGTGGTGGAGCGTACCAAGTGCCACCACTAGTCATTTCCTTTTCTGTTCCACTCGCAAATAGAGCGAGGGAAAAAACGACTATATATATATACGCCTCGGTATGAGCCCTAACTTCTCGTATCTTCGTGGTCTTCATGATGTATATTGGCGGTAGCAGAATCATTTGACATCGGCTTCAAATGCCGTTTCTCTAAATTTTCTCAATAGTATTACTTGAAAAGAATATCGCCTTCCCTGCAGAGATTCCCTTTTAAGCTACCGAAACATCTCCGTTACCCTTACGTTTCGTTCGATCCTACTAGTAACAAATCTAGCCGTCCGCTTCTGAACCGCTTCGAGTGTCTCCATTCAAACCGACCTGGTACAAATACATTCGAACAGCACTCAAGGACAGTTCGCACTAACATTCTGTATGCAGTCTCCTCTACAGGTGAACCACTCTTTCCTAATATTCTCCCAATAAACCGACCTTCCACAGTTCTCATGTTACGGCGTAAAGGCAAGCACCGGCACGGCAGTCGGAAACGATAGAGCAGAGAGAGCTGTGACAAGACGTCAGTCAATTGCACTCTGACCGACCCCTCTTTAGGACTACGAAGAGACAGCAACAGCCTCTATGCGAAGAAGACATAAGCGCCACGCCCGACTGATCGCGCCCCAGTTCTACAGATGCTTCAAGACTAGAGACCTGGACAGATGCGTCAACTCCATTACTTCGCTTGTTTTTGGATTGTTTGTACTGAATAACATTCTATTTTGCATGCCGCCCTTTGCTTCCGAAACATCTGTATAACACAAAGTATTGTAATTGCTCACTTCGTAAAAAACTCATTAATAAGATTGTCTTGAATTTTTGTCTAGCGATTCAAGAAAGCAAGTTTCTTAGACTAGGCAGGATTTAACATTTGGCGACGAGGGTCAACGGATCCAATAGCGACAACCTGTTACTGCTTCAGATCCACCACAGATTGTTTATTTACGTTTTGTTTGTCGTTAACTTTTGTGTTTTGCTGGCGCCTTAATTCTACTTTGTCTTTTTCTTTGCAGGGATGTGTTTACTTGCTTTAACAGTGTCTCGCCGGCCGCTGTGGCCGTGCGGTTCTAGGCGCTTCAGTCTGGAACCGCGCGACCGCTACGGTTCGAATCCTGCCTCGGGCATGGATGTGTGTGACATCCCTAGGTTTAAGTAGTTCTAAGTTCTAGGGGACTGATAACCTCAGATGTCAAGTCCCATAGTGCTCAGAGCCATTTGAACAGTGTCTCTTATAGTGTTTTTGCTAATCAGTGTTTTCAAGCGGGCGTTGCAGAATTTTCTTTGCTAGTGTGCTTATTGTTATTGCTTGCATTGTCTGTTTATCGCATTTCTCTATTCCTCTATGAACAACCCACCTCTCCCATCCCCTACTCAGGCATCTCAGCTACAGGCGATTGATGCAACGCAGCTAATGCAGATGTTTCAGTTTCACACCCAGCAATCGCCGTACTGCTAAACACGGTACAGAAACTACTCACAAATCAAGCCACCAATAGAGTGCAACAGCCAACTGTAGCTCCGAGTGCCACACTGCCTTTTCGCCAGTTTAATGGAAAACACGAGGAGTAGCTCAAGTGGTTGCAACGGTTTGAAGCCCACAGAATTGCTCACAACGTACCAGGTACTGTGAAACTACATTACTTTTTGTCGGCGGTAGGAAGCGCAGTTTTTCGCCTCATTCATAAATTGTCCCATAACGCCACTCCGAGTGAAATTTCCTATGATATGGTTGTAGATTCGCTAACTATTAAGATCAACAAGTGAATGTGGTGGCAGCTAGATACCAATTCTTTCATTGCAAGAAAAAGTCGGACCAAAGTCATTGCGATTGGGTAACAGATTTGCAGGGTATGACGAGGAAATGGAAATTCAAATGTCTTGTAGTGCTTTATTTTCAGATGTTATGTTGCGTGATGTGATTGTGTACATTGTCACTGATGTCAAACTTAGAGAACAGATTTCGAAACAGTCAGATCCGTCATTCCAACACGCAGTGCAAATACAAAATCAGTACGATACAGATGCCTTGTCGACCGATAAATTTGAGCAGACACCACAGTTCTCTAAACATGCGAGCAGAATTAAGTTATGCCCTCGGTGCTATTCACGGCACAAACGCCAAGACTGCCCATACAGACAAGCACAGTGTTACGCTTGTGACAGGAAAGGACACGTACAATCTGTATGTTTGCGATGGAACAAACATAATAATTCTGCCCACTCACGTAATTCTTCTGACAAGGCCCAGGTAATAAATGCAGTGTACTCAAAGCCTGCTACAGACGTTAGAAAAACTAGCAAAAAACAGTTTCTTCAGTGCTATGTCAGTCCAACAAACTTTTTGTTTATTTGCATATTGGTGCAAAATGTGTGAAATTTCAGTTGGGCACGGGTGCCTCTGTCACATTGCTGAATTGTAGAACATACAGACTATTAGGCTCCCCACGCCGGTATAAAACTTGCACGCACCTGATGGCTTATAGTGGACAAGGCGTTCCTGTTCTCGGGAAATGTATTTTGCCTGCCATGTATCGCTCGCGTACACGAACTGTGACTTTCACTGGGCTACAAGCACGCAATTGGGAGAACATATTTGGCCTTGATTCATTTGATTTGTTTGGCTTTCAAATTCAGAACAATGTGTTGTCAGTGACTTCTTTCAATATCTAAGACAGGAATTCCCTGAACTCTTTTCTGAAGGTTTAGGCAAGGCTAACAATTGTGTTGCAAATATTTCTATGAAAGACAATGCTCACCCACAATTTTGCCGGGCCAGAACTGTTCCTATTGCATTACAGGACAAAGTCGCTGCTGAACTTAAAGAATTGTGATGTGGGACCAAACTGCTTAGGTCATCGGTCCCTAAGCCTACAGACTACTTAACCTAACTGAAACTAACTTAGGCTATGGACAAACACAAACACACCCATGCCCGAGGGAGGACTCGAACCTCCGACGTTACGACGTGGGGAGCCACACGGACCGTGAGAAGGCAGTCGGCTCTCAGCCGTGGCAGCGTGCGGACGGCCCCGCGCGCCGGCCAGTGCTCCGCTGCAGGCGTTGTTTACTTCCGCGTCGTAGCTTTAAGGCTTGTGTCCGTCCACCGTGAACAACATGTCGAGCGCTTACCGCCGTGCGACCCTTAAAGTTTCCTTCCCGGCTGAACATGCGCGACCTCGTGCACATGAAGTTGAAACGTTCATACGTGAAGAAGTTCGTTTAGATCCTAACCACGTTATCGGAATCAATTTTTCGATCACGAGTAGTGTCGTTCATATTAAAACGACAAACACCGAGGTGTGTGAAGATGTTATTCGCCGCCATGCCAATGGACTTAAGTTCAAATACTCTGATGGTCACGTCGGAGCTGTAACACTTGAACTCGCAGAGTGCGGTCAACGCACGATTAGGGTGTTTGAACTACCTTTTGAAGTGCCGAAGGACGAAGTTGTCCCTGCGTTACAACCATACGGTAACGTTATCGGTTACGTAGAGGAAAAATGGCAAACCTTCACGACCTACCATGTCCTTAATGGTGTGCGTCAGGTCAAAATTGAACTGAAAAAACATATACCATCATACCTGACAATTGGTGGGGTGCGAGGCATTGTCATGTACGACGGCCAACCTCGAACATGTGCGGGATGTGGACAGGAAGGCCACGTCAGATCCGCCTGCATGCGACGCCGCCTGATCCAGACGCCGGTCGGCGAGGAAGCGTCCCCAGCGGTGATCACTCAGACCCCCGTCACATATGCCAAGGTTGCCCAGGAAGGTAGCACCTCTACACAGGGACTTCCTGCATCGTTGACGTCGTCTGATCAGGTAGATGCAACCGCTCCTGACATTCCTTCTGAGGTGCCACCGACACCAGATCCTAGCCTGCCGAATCATCGCAGCACTGTGAATGAAAATGCTACTGAGATGGACGTTGATCCGGGAGTGGTACCTACTTCTGCTTTCCTTCAGACTGGTCCGGAGTCAGACGAAAGCCACCCGCAATCGGACACTGAACGACCTGTTCGAAAACAAGGGTCGACACGAAAGAGAAAGAAACGTAGCCGTACACCCCTTGATGAATCCTTTATACAGATGGATACCAGGGATGCAGACCCGAAAATGGACGACAAACCGCTCTTTGATGACCAAAAGTCTGATGCGAAAGACCCGCCACAGGCGACCACTGGCAACGAACACCCCTCCTTACTGGCGCCGTCGCCCCCACAGGTCGACGTTGAAGAGAGCCTATCCGATGAGACGAAAACTACATCTCCTCTCCGTGTGGATGATGTGCACAGCCGATGCCCTACCGCAGTATCAGTCTCCTGGGCAGACGACGTGGAGATCGAAGGGACTGGGGTGGACGGTGCTGATGATGGGGCACCCCCATCGGTTGCGCCCGCGCCCGCAAACTCTCCACAATAGCAGCCTCTTCGGCGGACCGGCTAGATCGACGACCTGCGCCTGTGGGACTCCAACACCAGCATTATCGTGTCGCAACGATTAACCTCGCGACCATTCGTGCACCCCACAAACTAGCGCTGCTCCGCGATATGATCTATGATGCGGACATAGATATTGCGTTTTTTCAGGAAGTGCATGTCGCCGATTTTTCACCACCACATGGCTTCACGGCGCATCTTTCTCCCGCTTCGGACACCGGTAGTGGTGTTGCCATCATCTTACGCGATGGTCTTCCTGCCGAAAATGTCCTATACCTCCCCAACGGCAGAGGTATGGCCCTTACTCTCTTTGGTGTACGCATCGTCAACATTTATGCGCCGTCGGGCTCAAGCTACCGTCGTGAACGCAATGCCTTCTTCGCGAATGAAGTTACACCCCTTTTTATGGGACCACACGATGACTGGGTCATGGGTGGAGACTTCAACTGCACCCAACGACCTCAGGATCAATTGCCATGTCACTCACCATGCGCAGCTCTCGAAACAGTAGTCACGCGGCTACAATTTGTCGACACGTGGAGACATGTTCACGGTGATCTTTTGGGCTTTACGTACTACACCGCGCACTCCTCTAGCCGACTGGATCGCATCTACATCTCGCGATCCCTAATTCAGCACACTCGACAGGCTGAAATCTGGCCTGTTGCTTTTTCAGATCATGAGGCTTACTTCTGTCATGTTGTTCTCACAAGACAGGCAGTATGGCACGGACGTGGTTTATGGAAACTGATCACGGCACTTCTTAATTCACCTGACTGTCGACTTCTAATAGAAGACACTTGGATCACATGTAATAGACGCCGACCCACGTATCCGTCTACCATATCCTGGTGGATCCAGTGTGCAAAACCTGCGCTTCGAAAAACTTTAATCCGGTATGGCAAAGATGTTGTCGCCTGGAGGAAGAGCACTATGGACTTTTACTACAGGATCCTACGAGAATGCTCTACGATGCCAGCCTCACCGGAGCGCCATACAAGGATGAACCATGCTAAGTCCCAACTCTCCAATCTCATGCGAAGGCATTTGGAAGGAGCGATAGTACGATCTCGTACTGCTGATCGCATGCCTCATGAACATCCGTCGATGTACCATATCATCCAAGAACGCCAAAATCGACGCCGAAAATTGATTCACGTCCTAACAGATCAAGAAGGGCGTCGCTACGTAACCCAATCGTCAATAGGGAATGTGCTTCACGCCCACTACCAGCAGCTATACGCCGCAATTCCACATTCCCCAGAGTTGATTGAGGAAGTCACACAGCTCAACTTCGGTGGTATCCCAGGAGATGCGGCGATTGACTTGATGTCAGAGGTGACTGATGAGGAAGTCCGCGATGCGATCCGGGCAGGAACCATCAGTCGCTCCCCAGGATCCGACGGTCTTCCCCTCGAATTTTATCGCACCTTCCGTGATTTGTTAGAGTCCACCTTCACCTCTCTATGTCGGGAACTGATGTCTCCGGAAGTACCATTGCCGGACGCTTTCATGGAACGAATTATTATTCCTGTACATAAACCGCATGGTTTATGTACAGGAATAATAATTCCTTCCATGAAATTGTCCGGCAAAGGAAATCGTTTCTGAAGAAGAGAAATTTGTTAACATCGAGTATAGATTTAAGTGTCAGGAAGTCGTTTCTGAAAGTATTTGTATGGAGTGTAGCCATGTATGGAAGTGAAACGTGGACGATAACCAGTTTGGACAAGAAGAGAATAAAAGCTTTCGAAATGTGGTGCTACAGAAGAATGCTTAAGATAAGGTGGGTAGATCACGTAACTACTGAGGAGGTATTGAATAGGATTGGGGAGAAGTTAGTGGCACAACTTGACTAGAAGAAGGGATGGGTTGGTAGGACATGTTCTGAGGCATCAAGGGATCACAAATTTAGCATTGGAGGGCAGCGTGGAGGGTAAAAATCGTAGAGGGAGACCAAGAGATGAATACAATAAGCAGATTCAGAAGGATGTAGGTTGCAGTAGGTACTGGGAGATGAAGAAGCTTGCACAGGATAGAGTAGCATGGAGAGCTGCATCAAACCAGTCTCAGGACTGAAGACCACAACAACAACAAACCGCACGGTGGCAACAATATCAGTGATTATCGGCCCCTCACCCTCCTTAACAGTGATATGAAAATCTTCACTCGCCTTTTGGCAGCACGGCTTAAAAATGTTGCCCGATATGTTGTGTCGCCAGACCAAGCATCTTTGGGAGAGGATAATAATATCCGCACGGCTTTATGCCGCTACAGGGATATGATCGCCGTTACCCAGGCACAACGCCTCTCTGGGGCACTTGCGTCTTTGGACTTTAGTCAAGCCTTCGATAGGGTTGACCATTCGTTCCTTAAGGCCGTTCTCCACCATATGGGTTTCCCAGTCGCCGTTATCACGGTAGCGATGCGCCTTCTGCGGGGTGCCTCATCCAGGATTATGTACAATGGCAGACTCACTCCACCGATAAAAATAGGTCGATCCGTACGTCAAGGTTGCCCTCTATCAGCAATTTTGTACGCCTTTTCCTTGGAATCCTTGCTATGTGGATTAAGACAACGTTTGGTAGGGTTGTCCATAGATCGCTACCGATTCTGTTGCACGGCCTATGCTGACGATGTAGTCATCTGTTTACGTAACGCCGACGAAGTTCGAGCTGTTTTGACGTGGGTAGCGACTTATGGTGCGGCGTCGGGTAGCTCTTTAAACGTACGTAAGTCACAAGTTATGTTCATTGGCATGGGACTTACCGTGGGGTGCGTTACACCTCTCACCACCGTTGATACCATTCGTTGTTTGGGAATCGATTTTTCATCTGATCTCCGGCGTTCAGCCACCATCAACTGCCGACGACTCCTTTTAATGATCAGAGCAGGTCTCATGGACCATCGCCTTCGATCCCTAGATATTCTCCAACGAGCTCGATATGTCAATATATATATCGCATCCCGAGTTCCCCATGTAGCACACGTTCTACCTTTCCCGCTTACTGTGGCACCTCGCATGTTGGCAGCGATGGCATCTTTCGTCAGCTCTGGGCTGTTGTTCAAAGTTAACTATGCAACCCTTACTATTCCCCGTGAACGAGGTGGGATAGGTCTGTTTCACGTGCCGGATAGAGCTCGCGCCCTGTTTGTCAGCACCCAGATGACGGTATGGACACGTTGCCCAACGAGCCTCACTGGTCTCCTCCTGTCGGCATATTCGCCGGTCTCACTGTCAGCCCCAGTGATGATCTCGGCTGTTCCGGCCCAGTTCCATTGTATACGATACTTCTTTCTGGAACTCAGTTATCTACGCCTCACCTTACCAAGACAGCTTTTACTCAAGACAAAGGCAGTATACAATGTCCTCCAATTAGGTCGTCCACCTAACCCGATTGAAGAAAAGTTCCCCCAGGTTGATTGGCGCCATGTATGGCGCGCGGTGTTCGCCTGTTACCTTGACACGAATGTTCAATCTGTCTGGTACCTAACTGTCAATGGTAAGCAAATCAACCTATTTCGCCTTCATCGTATCCACCTCGCCCAATTACCTCTATGTTCCACGTGTGGAGTGCCAGACAACGATGAACATCGGTTTGTTTGCGGACCAGCGGCGGAGGTTTGGCACTTGGTTCGACGTATTGTGGCTTTCCTAACGCGGGACATTCCGGATCGGATTACTCCCCTTTCATTATTATTTCCGGAACGTGACTATTTTCCTCGGACAAAGACCAATGCTGTGAATTGGATTCGCGGACATGCCATTCACTACTTATTTGGACAAACTGTAAACTCTGTACTCGACTTTTGGACATACCTCAATGACCGTCATTATGTCGTTGTCCGTCACCCAAAATACAGACAATGTTTCTCGAACTTCCTTGGGAGTGCTTTCCACGAGCCGCCTCGCAGCTGGAATGTGTTAAGCCAAGAGAGAAGAAGGTTTCCTGTTTGAACCAATGATCATTTCTGAACAATTGAACGGAACACATCAATTTCGAGAAGACGTGACTCAGAATATTACCAGCGGGGTGCAGAAGGCCTCTGATCAATTACACAACAAAACTAAACAAAAAAATAAATAAATAAAATAGAATAAAATAAAATAAAATAAAAATAATATTCAGAAAAAAGAAGATTTTGTTTTGTTTGTAAGGATAGCCCTAACCTTGATTTTCCATATTTCCCCTGGTCTATAGGCCGCACTCTGGGGTAGGTTTAATCAGGAGCCAACGCTTGAAGTGGACCAGATTTTTTTGTTATAGGATGAAAAGTGACGGTGGCACTTGGTTTTTTAGGTCCATTTTATTAAAGGGAAAAAAACAGTTATGAAAAAAAGTTGGTAAAAAAATAGCTCAAAAAAAAGATGGATAAAAAAAAGGCGCTGCAGTCATGGACTGTGCGGCTGGTCCCGGTGGTGGTTCGAGTCCTCCCTCGGGCATGGGTGTGTGTGTTTGTCCTTAGGATAATTTAGGTTAAGTAGTGTGCAAGCTTAGGGACTGATGACCTCAGCAGTTAAGTCCCATAAGATTTCATGCACATTTTTTTTCACCTCTGTGTTTAATTTAAGTGTGCAGTCCACCGACAAACGGTGATTGATACTTATCCGTTGCTACGCCCAGAAGTTCTCAGGAACAGTTTGGTGCTAGTCGCTACTTTTCAAGTACTGATTTGGGCGACGCATATCTTCAAATATCACTAGATCAAGAATCTCGAACCGTATGTGTTGTGAACACTCATTTGGGCTTGTTTAAATGTTTGCTTTTGCCTTTTGGCAGTGCTTCCGCACCCGCCATTTTCCAGTGGTATTTGGAACAGCTGACCGCTTAAGTTTGAAACTGTTCAAACTATTTGGACGATATTATCACAGCAGGTTGAACACCTGAAGAACACATTGCAAATCTGCGTGCTTTGTTTCGTGTGTTATCTGATGCAGGACTAAAGTGTAGACAGGACAAGTATGATTCTTTTAAAACCTGAGTTGCAGTATCTTGGTAATGTCACAAACAGTCAAGGTATGCATCCTCTTCAGTCAAATTTGTTAGCCATACGTGATCTGCCAGTTCCTCGCAGTGTCACAGAATTACAATGAGTCTTAGTGAAAATTAACTATTATACTCGGTTCATACCGAATCTGCACAAATCGCAGCTCCATTGCATCGCTTGCGTCGCAAGAACGTTCTGCTTGTTAGGGCAGATGAGTGCCAAGAATCTTTTCAAAAGCTTGAAGATGCATTGCTTAGTGATGGTTGCTTGGATAACTTTGAACCTGACAAACCAGTTGTGTTTCAAGTTGACGCTTCCTCTTACGGAATCGATGCAGTGCTTTGGAACCGATTTGGTGATAGAGATTATTGCTTTCGCATCAAAAGGTGTTGTCCAAAGCTCAGTGTAAGTACTCACAAATAGAGAAAGAGGCATTGGCATGTGTATGATGTCACCAAGTTCCACCACTAGTTGTATAGCAGAAAATTCTACTTAGTAAAGGATCACAAGCCATTGTAGTCCTTGTTTCATCCGACAAAGTCGGATCCTGTACGAACTACGCAAAAATTGCTAAGACCGGCTTTGTTATTGTCTCAATACCAGTACGAGATGGTAATGCGGACGCGCTTTCACGTCTTCCGATTGGCCCTGACACAGACTTTGACGCTTCTGCTACGTTGTTTTGTCACGTAGATGCTTACGATTATGAATTTCTTCAGAGGAAATGTCCTCTGAACTGTAGAAAAATTTCACAGGCGACAGAAGCTGATTCAGATTTGAAAATTTTGCTAAAGTACATTTGCACTTCTTGGTGTCGCTCATCGCATATCTTAAAGAACTGCGTAGTGCGCCGATACTTTGCACGTCGGCATAACCTCACTATACAGCAAGGTGTGATTCTTGTTCAAAACGACAGTGGACAGTCACGTGTGTTGATCCCCAAATCTTTGCAAAAGGAAGTGTTGCAGTTACTTGACCAAAGATACTGGGGGGATTGTTCGTACGAAACAGTTAGCGCGTCGGCTCTGTACTTGGCTGGGTATGGACGCCCAAATAAAACAGATGACGTCACAGTGTCACGCATGTGCGGAAAATCAGTCCGCTCCGCCACAGAAATTCTCTGCTTCGACTAAGGCGCAATCGCCATGACAGCGTGTGCACATAGACTTTGCGGGACGTTTTTGGAACACTCGTTGGTTGATTGTGGTAGACTCTTATAGCAAATTTCCTTTTGCTGTGCCAATGATCTCGACTATGACACGTAGCGCAGTTTAGGCGTTGTCGTCTACTTTTTGCTTCGAGGGTTTGGCTGAAGTCATAGTGTCGGACAACGGCCCTCAGTTCATATCAAATGAATTTGAAACATTTTGTGAATGCAATGGCATACAACATCTAACTGCTGCACCATTCCATCCACAGTCAACGGCGAAGCGGAACGTTTATTGAGAACCTTCAAGCAAGAGATGGCTAAACTTTGCACCGCACACACCACGGATCAAGCATTGCAACTGTTCCCCTTCCACCCCCCCCCCCCCCCCCATCTCCTGTCGTTCGCATCCACGAGATGGACCATCGCTGGCGGAATAGCTTCACGGCCACCACCATCGGACACTGCTCCACCTGATCCACCATACTCAGCATCTGCCGCCGAAGGATTGCCGCAAGTATCGCTTCGCGCCGCATGACACTGTGTTTTATGAGGTTTTTGGCGGCTGCAGACGGTGGACGCGAGGCGAGATTTCTTGTCGACTTGGCGCATGAATGTGTTTCATTTCGGGCCTCGACGGATTGCAGCGTCGATATCACGATCAAATTCGCCATTGTCATGTGCACGGTGATCCTTCTGTATCACTTCCCCCAGATTCACGGATTCCGAGGACAGCGGGACGACCCCATGGAGACGGAGCTTTCGCGTCATTCTTCTTCTCTCGTCCTACCGATGGAACTGGACCCGCCGACGCCGCAGCAGCCGACGCCTTCTACATCCGGTTGTGGACCTCACGAGGTGGACGTGTACGCCTCTGAGCATTTACCGTGTGGCGTTTCCACCAGAGCGCAGGCCAGATGCTGGGGTACGACTGGAAGTGTGACGTCCCCTGCAGCCACAGCTTCCCGTCCATCGCAGCGTCAACACTCCTGCCTCCCCTCCCGTTGTCGTGCTCCTTATACGGCGGCGGTCCGTCGAGAGGGCTGTGACAAGACGTCTGCCAATTGCACGCTGACCGACCCCTCTCCTGGACGACAACGTGACAGCAGCAGTCTCTAGGCGAAGAAGACATAAGCGCCGCGCCCGAATGATCGCGCCCCAGTTCTGCAGATGCATCAAGACTAGCGACCTGGATGGATGCTTTAACTCTATTACTTCGCTTATATTAGGATTATTTATACTGAAGAACACTGCTAATTTTTCATGCGCCCTTTGCTTGCGACACATCTGTATAACACAAAGTTAAGTATTGTAATTGCTCATTTTCTAATAAAGCTCAATAATACTATTTGCTTGAATTGTTGTCTAGCGATCCGAGAAAGCAGGTTTCCTAGACACCCCATATTTGACGACTGGGCAGGATTCAACGTCACACATGCTCGTTCCATTTCATACCGCTTTGCAACATTACGCCCAGATAGTTCAACGACTTGACTGTGTCAAGCAGGACACTAATAATACTGTATTCCAACATCACAGGTTTGTTCTTCCTATTCATCCGCATTAACTTACATTTTTACGCTTTTTGAGCTAGGTGCCATTCATCAAACCAACTGGAAATTTTATCTAAGTCGTCTTGTATCTTTCTACAGTCACTTACCTTCGATACCTCATGAACACCACAGCATCATCAGAAAACTGCCGTAGATCGCTACCCACCCTTTTCACCAGATCATTTATACACAGGGAGAACAACAGCGGTCCTATCACATTTCCCTGTGACACTCTTGGCGATACCTCTGTGTGTGATGAATACTCGCTATCGAGCACAACGTACTGGGTACTATTAGTTAAGAAGTCTTCGAGCCACTCATATATCTGTGAATTTACTCCATATGTTCGTACCGTCGTTAACAACCTGCAATGGGGCACCGTGTCAAATGCTTTACGGAAACGTAGCAATATGGAATCTGCATGTTACACTTCATCCATAGTTCGCAGTATATCACGTGAGGAAAGGGAGAGCTGAGTTTCACACGAGCGATACTTTCTAAAACCAGGCTGATTCATGGACATAAGCTTCTCAGTCTCAAGAAAGTTTAATACACTACTGGCCATTAAAATTGCTACACCACGAAGATGACGTGCTACAGACGCGAAATTTAACCGACAGGAAGAAGACGCTGTATTATGCAAATGATTAGGTTTTCAGAGCATTCACACAAGGTTGGCGCCGCTGTCGAAACCTGACATGAGGAAAGTTTCGAACCGATTTCTCATACACAAACAGCAGTTGTCCGGCGTTGCCTGGTGAATCGTTGTTGTGATGCCTCGTGTAAGGAGGAGAAATGCGTACCATCACCTTTCCGACTTTGATAAAGATCGGATTGTAGCCTATCGCGATTCCGGTTTTCTGTATCGCGACATTGCTGCTCGCGTTGGTCGAGATCCAATGACTGTTAGCAGAATATTTAATCGGTGGGTTCAGGAGGGTAAAACGGAACGCAGTGCTGGATCCTAACGGCCTCGTATCACTATCAGTCGAGATGACAGGCATCTTATCCGCATGGCTGTAACGGATCGTGCAGCCACGTTTCGATCCCTGAGTCAACAGATGGGGACGTTTACAAGACTAAAACCATCTGCACGAACAGTTCGACGATGTTTGCAGCAGCATGGACTATCAGCTCGGAGACCATGGCTGCGGCTACCCTTGACGCTGCATCACAGACAGGCGCGCCTGTGATGGTGTACTCAACGACGAACCAGGGTGCACGAATGGCAAAACGTCATTTTTTCGGATGAATCCAGGTTCTGTTTACAGCATCATTATGGTAGCATCTGTGTTTGGCGACATCGCGGTGAACGCACATTGGAAGCGTGTATTCGTCATCGCCATACTGGCGTATCACCCGGCGTGATGGTATGGGGTGTCATTGGTTACACGTCTCGGCCACCTCCTGTTCGCATTGAGGGCACTTTGAACAGTGGACGTTACATTTCAGATGTGTTACGACCCGTGGCTCTACCCTTCATTCGATCCCTGCGAAACCCTGGCTCGTCACAATACGCCAGTCACTACTCTTGATGAACTGTGGTATCGTGTTGAAGCTACATGGGCAGCTGTACCTGTACACGCCATCCAAGCTCTGTTTGACTCAATGCCCAGGCGTATCAAGGCCGTTATTACGGCCAGAGGTGGTTGTTCTGGGTACTTATTTCTCAGGATCAATGCACCCAAATTGCGTGAAAATGTAATCACATGCCAGTTCTAGTATAATATATTTGTCCAATGAATACCCGTTTATCATCTCTATTTCTTCTTTGTGTAGCAATTTTAATGGCCAGTAGTGTATATTCGAACAGCAAACCGAAGTTGCGTGTCTTTTTCTTTTACGCTTCATATATACTGGAGTCACCTGCCGCTTTTTACAGTCACCATTCATTTGTGTTCCCTACGCACACTTATTGTGCTAGCTGGCCTGCTGGTGGCACTTTGGAACTCACGATTGATTACTTCCGCTGATTCCATGAGATTTTTTGCCACCACTCTCCACGGACCTTGTCCATCAGTACATGAGGTCTGCCTCGTCTTGATTCAGCTGTGGTCGTTCCTTCGCGTTTATCAATTCACAATCACATCACCAAAAGTCGACTTGGGGAGCTTTAGAGGGATCGCCAATGGATTTGTTACTCAGGTGACATCAGATGACTAGTCCACGTTCTAGTCCATGTCCGAACTCACTCAGCTTAACCTGATTATCCATTTTGCTGTTGCTGCTTGTAAGCTGACAACAGAGCACGGCCCGCTTCCTTCTATACTGGCGTATAGTTTCCTGACATGACGTGTAGTGATCAGTTCCGCATTACATACTGGTGTTCAGAATATGATTTAAGACAACCTGCAGTAGCACACAAGAGGCATCAGATGAAATTTCAAATGTTCACCCATGTTCAGAAAAACAGAACACCTTGTACGACTTGAACGACTAGTGATAGTACGTTCATATTCACAGGACACGCACACTACTATGTTCTGCAGGAATGAGTAGCATTCGAACCATGTCGGCCCGCTGGTTCAAGGTCAACACCACCAACCGGTAAAATGTGCCTACGGCCCTCGTTCTCGCTATAAATCTAAGGTGATGGATTAGTGTGACTTGAGCAGACGAACAGGACGTCTCACAGACGTATGCGCGAAAAGTACCATCAAATCACTGAGTTTGATAGAAGGCTCATTATTGGCATGAAAGAAGGTGACAGATCGATCCGGGAAACTACTGCTCGTATGGGACGAAATATTTCGGCAATGCAACGGATGTGTGCAGAACGCTTCATAGAAGACAGTAGAGCCGGCCGTTGTGGCCGAGCGGTTCTACGCGCTTCAGTACGGAACCGCGCTGCTGCTACGGTCGCAGTTTCGAATCCTGCCTGGGGCATGGATGTGTGTTAGTTAGGTTTAAGTAGTTCTAAGACTAAGGGACTGATGACTTCAGATGTTAAGTCCCATAGTGCTCAGAGCCATTTGAACCATTTGAGGGCAGTAGAACACGGCAAGATGGGTCCAGGTTCCACCATCCACCCCCCACTCCCCCACCACATCCGTCCGAGAATATCGACACCTCATCCGAATAGCATTTCAGGACAGATATATGCGTTCTCCTCGACTCTGGCGTAACAGTGGAACACGTCGTACTCTAGCGGGGGTGACAGTCTGCCGCCGTTTATTGCGGCATAGGTTACGTGGGCGTCGTCCTGTTCTCCGAGTACCTTTAACAAACGTGCGGATAAATGCTGGACGGCAGCGGTGTATGGAACGACGTCACTGGGGGCACATTGTATTTTCAGCGAATCCTGTTTGCTTGAAAACGATGGTTGTATTTCGATTCGCCGCAGACGGGGTGAGCGGCATCACAATGACTGCATTCGCACAAGAGACACGGCGCCATGTCAAGGCCTTATGCTGTTTTGTGCTATTGGTTACAACCACAATTCACAGTTGGTGCGTGTCCGGGGCAAAATGACTAGTGTGACCTGCGTGAATTATATCCTCCGACCTGTAGCCATACCCTTTCTTTACAACAACCCGGACGCTATTTTTGAGCAAGACAGTGCACGAACACGTGCCTTCTTGGTGTAACAAGATGTCAGCCTTTTGCCCTGGCCCACCAGATCACCTGGGATATGCTGAACGACAGGGACGTGGCCCAGTGCCAACCGTCACAGATGAACTTTGGAAACAAGTGAATGCAGCATGGATGACTACACCACAGGACGCCATTCGCACCTTATACGCGTCGAAATCATCACTCATGGAATAAGTTATCAGGGCCAAAGGCGGATCCTATGGCTACTAGGCAAAAGGAAGTATACTGAATGGAGGTGACTGAAATGCAAATCATTTCTGCGTACATGTCCTATGAATATGAACATCCCATCTCTAATCGTTCAAGGTGTTCTGTTTTTTTTTTTTTTTTTTTTTTTTTTTTTAACGTAAGTGTAAAATGGTTTAAACGACCTGAAATAGCACATAAGAGGCAACAGATGAAATTTCAACACTATTATATAAATAGATAATTACAAAAATACTGGGGACTGATGACCTTAGCTGTTTAGTCCCCCTTAAACATCCCAACAACCACCACCACCACAAAAATACAGGTGGTACATAATGTATAGTGATAAGACGCAATGGAACACTTCGCGCACCAGCCAACAACGCCATTCTCCCGATTCTGTGAATTGTGTGTAGTGCAGGATTTACGTTGAATATTTAGGAATGATTTCCATGTTTTTGGCTTAATGGTCACGGCTACTTCACCATCATACTGTTCATTACGCGTGATGGGAAGGAAATACGACAAGAGTTACCCAAGTTAGTGAATACGGTAGTGTTGTGTACATAGTTCCGCGTAGTCAGCGCGTACACAACTTTCCCACTAGAGCGCGCCCCGCTAAGCACAACAGCGCAGGCGCAGCGCTCGTCAGTCTCCGCACTACGAGATGGCGCTGCCTTAGAGACGGATCAAATTCTGCTTCCGCCGATCCGCGTATTAATATGTAATGCAGGCAATGAGATTGCTGCTAACGTAGAACCTTTTCTCCTCGCGGATCACACTCGCGCAGTGATACCTGAACGCGCGAGGTATTATAACGAGTGTACAGACCTCCGATCAGTCAGTCTGCATTTGTCTGCACTAGTCCGTACCAGTCTGCATTAGTCTGTACCAGTCTATAGTCAAATTTCAGTCTGCGCCTAGTAAGATTATCATATTCCTGTACATAGCCATGAAGATAAATGTATAGACACTTTTGTCAAGAATCAGAGATATATGAGAGAATAAGATTAACGTCCAAGACCAAAGGAACTTCAGATTGTCAATTTTGGTCACCATCAATCTACTACTCTAAGCATGCAAGTGGCATTTCTATGGTCTGACCTAACGGCAGAAGATAAACACGCCATGATAAGACCACGAGACATATTGCTGACACTCGCCTACTTCGTTAGAGCGACAAGTCAGATAATCTGTTGGTGTGTGTACCGAAGGTATGCGCCAATATTACGAAAGAGCATCTGAAGCAGAGACTGAGTGCGCACAGAGAGCATGCCCAATCGCTGCGAATTATTAAAAGCATCGGGAGCATGCCATACGTGACGCTGAGTGCCAACTGACGTCGTCGTAAGGTATTCTCTGTTTGCAACTGCACAGAGTGCGTGAATTACTTGTCTCCTTCATTGAACAGCACTCCTGATACGTCCCTTCTGAACTAATGGTTTGAGTTATTGTACATTCGTAGTTTGTTGTTTGTTCCATTTGCCTTCTGCGCGACGTTGCGTTCGGTCTTTGAACGTGTCAGTATTATAAAAAAGTTATTACCGATATATCAGATATGGCCTGTCATAGGCATTTAAGTTTACTTCAAACCATTTTGTTTGATGATTGTGATAAACGAACTTAATTCTATATTCAGTTTGAGAGTTCTCACTGGTATAAGATGAATCGTTGGTGTATGAAAACTGCGTGGAGTACTTAGGACATATAAAAATGGATTCTTATACACAGGTAAACTCTAGAGATTACTACAACATATAGAGCAGAGGATTATTTTCATTGCAGCATATCTTAAACCTTCATCCTTGCCCATTCACGGAGGAGGCATGGTAATAACATTTTTTGCCTGCCCTTGTGCATGCTGTTATTAGTTCAATCTCATATGGGCGGTACATGGTCTGGCACAATTTGCTGGCGATTATACGACAATACCGCTACCATTTACTGAAAGGCGAGTTGCATTTTATCAAAACTACAGTTCGGTAGTTTTGGTACAGTACAAAAGCGACTCAGTAAATGGCACGATTACCGATAGTATTGGTAGCATTGGTAGGGAAAGACACATAAATGAATGTGTGAGAGAAAAACTGGGAGCCGATGACTTCTCTTTAATTTTTGTTTGTTTGTTTTGCACATAATTAGAATCGCACATGGTTCAGCGTTAGTATTTTGTGTACTTTATATCCCTAAAAAATACAAATTGCATTTTATGAGTAAAAAAAATAGCTGCTCATATAATTTCTGCCCTTTTGTGCGCCAAAAACAATAAGGTAAGAGTTTCGACGAAGTACTGAAGAGATTTTGATATGCTGTTATTTTAGATTTTTTTTAATTTTACCTTTTTCCGAGAGCTGTAAGATAAATCTTCTTTATTTTTACTACAAAATCCCTCTGTTTCATGTTATAAATATACGGTTCTCGAATAAGGGCCTTAACTAAACAATGGAAATTTAAGTTTTGCTATAAATAGAATTTATTTTTACGTAACAGTCTGAAGATGTCATTACAGCAACTATGATTACGAAAATTAATTAATCAGTCAAGAAGGTTAGGAAAATGTTTCTGCTAGAAAGAGCAGATAAGCAGTTGTTAGTATCTCACTTAGACAGCGAACTGACATCACCTAGTTCCGGCAAGGTAGATGTAGAAGAATTATGGGCAAAGTTTAATCAGATTGTAAATCGTGGTCTAGAGAATTATGTGCCTGGTAAGTTGATAAAGGATATAAAAGATCCACCATAGTTTAACAACGATGTTCGGAAGATACTGAGGAAGCAGGGGCTGTTGCACTCTCGGTCCAAAGGAGAACGCACAAACGACGACAAGAGAAAGGTAGAAGAGATTCAAGCATCAGTCAAAAGACCTATGCGCGAGGCATACAACTACCACCGTCATACCTTAGCAAAAGATCTAGCAGAGAACCCTAGATAATTCTGGTCCTATATAAAATCGCTAAGCGGGTCTAAGGCTACCATTCAGTCCCTTGTAACCAGTCTGGCGTGGCAGCTGAAGACGGCAAAACGAAAGCCATAGTGTAAGAAATCGATCACGCAGGAGAATCATGCAAACATATTATCGTTTGACTATAGAACACATTCCCGTATGGACGACGTAGTAATAATAAGCATCTCTGGCATAGGGAAACAACTGAAAAATTTGAAAACAAGTAAATCACCAGGTCCGGATGGAATCCCAATTCCGTTTTACAATATATATAAGGCTCACCGGCCATTTGACCATCTTCTTCTATGCGGATGCACAAACAGTGCCCGATCTCTTACGGGAATCGTCAAAAAGCCGCGGGTAATGAGTATAAAGATTAGGGGCACTATGAATATAGTGCGGGACAATAAGTTGGGAATGTGGGTCTCACTGGAGGCGTGCCAGAGATAAGTCCTCTGTGACGTCGGTGGCTCAGATGGATAGAGCGTCTGCCACATAAACAAGAGATCCTGGGTTCGAGTCCCGGTTGGGACACGCATTTTCACCTCTCCCGTTGACGTATACCAACGCCTGCATGTAGCTAGGGGTATTCATTTCATTGTAATTTCATCAGTTTTACAAAGAGTACTCTAGGGAATTGGCACCTTACCTATACTGCGTTTATGTGAACTTCTCGACCTGCAAAACGCAGCTCCTTGTAAGTCACAAATTTCTGTTCTCATTGTTAAGTGACGCTTTCAGTGGTGTAGAGAGCGACGCCACTGGACACAGAGAACCTGCAAATGAGTGCTCTGGAGTGATGAATCATCCAGTACCTCATGGCAATCCAGTAGAACTGTGTGCCTTTGACGAATACCTGGAGAACGTTACCTGCCTCCACATGTGTCACCAACAGTGAATTGCAGAGGAGGTGGTGATACAATAGGGTTGTATTTCTGGTGTGCTCTCTTAATGCGCTTTAGAAAACTCTATAAATTCAGAAGGATATGAACACATTTTGCAGCATTGTGTGCTAGTATGGCAAAGGAACAGTTTGGAAATGGTGATTATTTGCAACAGCATGATAATGCACCATGTCATAAACCAGCACCTGTGAGGAAAAAGATTTGTGGACAGTAACGTTATTGAAATAGACTGGACTTTCCAGACTCTAGGCCAGATCCAAATGGAACACCCATGGGATGAGTTGGGATGTCAACTTCGCTCCAGATCCTAGCACCTAGCATCTACTTTCTCTGCTTGTGGCTCATTGAGAAAGAATGGACTACCATACCTCCACAGCCATCCAGACACTTGAAGTGTCCCCAGCGGAGTTCAAGCTGTCAGAAGGGCGAAGGGCGGACACACTCCATATTAATGTACACTAATATGTGGTCAGATTCTTTGATCAAATAATATACACTCTGGACACGATCAAGGAGTGATCTATCGGTTAATTCCAGTCATTCTGTCCTCGAGACAAAATAGAATGGGGACTGTGGCACAATTGGGTGGTAATTTGGGGCGAAAAAGTAATCGAACCAAAAGCTATGAGGAAAGCTGTGGACAGTGATGCCTCATAATGTGTTAGATGCACACATCTGCATCTGATTGCCTCATAGTTCAACGCAGTAGCAGAAGCACTTGCTGCAAGGGTCGGAGACAGGGAACATGTTATCTACATCTACATGAATGCTCTGGAATTCACACTTAAATTCCTGCAGGAGGGTTCTTCGAACCACCTTCACTGCGTACTGGAGAAATGAACGCTTCAGTCTTTCCTTACAAGCCCTAATGTTTCTTACATTGTTACTCTGATGATTTCTCCCTATATACGTTGGCGACAGTAAAATATTTTCTCATACCGAGAAGAAAACTGGGGACAGAAATTTTGGAAAAGATCTCACCGCAACCCCAACTCACTGACCATATCCGTAACGCTCTTTGCCCAATTTCGCCATAATAAAAACCGAGTAGGCCCTCTTTGGACTCTTTCCTCCGGCAGTCTTATCCGGTAAGGATACCACACCGAACAGCAATAATCTAGCAGAAGATGGATAAACTTACTGTAAGCAATCTCTTTAGTAGAATTGTTCCCTCTTCTAAGTGCTCTGCTAATAAAACGCAATATTTGGTTTGACAACATTATCTATGTCATCGTTCCAATTTAAGTTGATCGTAATAGCAATTCTGAGGTATTTAGTCACCTAGGACATCACGAAAAATTGAGTGCGATTCGTAGAAACCCCTACGTAAATTTTCGTGTCTCTCGCATACAGATGAAGTGCGTGCATAAAAACATTTTGCAAGGATAAAACCAGAGACAAAATATTATATAACCATTATAAAGTCATAAATATACATAACTAATACAATGTAGACCATTTTGCAATACAGTAATATACAGGGGTTGGACAGAAGTATGCAAACACAGCGAGAAAAACATGGTTGAACATAAATGCAGATGCTAGCCAAGGCTGCAGGTTGCACTGTTATATTTGACCACGAACAGCAACTGAGCAATATCCTCAATACGTTGCAAGTGTCAGTCATTGTCTGAACAGTGCTCTGTGCAGTTGTGAGTTCATTACGTCGGAGCCAGATGAATTCGAAGGTGTAAAAGTTGTTGGTGCTTGCATGCTGGATGCTTCAGTAGCCTGGGTAGCCGAAGTATTTGGTGTTTCAAGAGGCACCATATAGAATATTTTTACCGCATACGCCGGCCGGAAGTGGCCGAGCGATTCTAGGTGCTTCAGTCTGGAACCGTGTGACCGCTACGGTCGCAGGTTCGAATCCTGTATCGGGAATGGATGTGTGTGATGTCCTTAGGTTAGTTAGGTTTAAGTAGTTCTACGTTCTAGGGGACTGATGACCTCAGCTGTTAAGACTCACAGTGTCCGAGCTAGCACCCACCGATGGCCTGTGCGTGTCTTACAGTTGTCTTGACCTTGCCATGATCAACGCTCACACAGTTTTTAAGATACTTACCTCTAAGAAAATTTCACTTTAGGAATTTATCCTCAGAGTGGCATATGAGCTTGCTGCCCTCCAAAAACTGCAAACGGGAGCCAGTCTCCCAATACAGGCACTCGATAACGGCACTGGCCAAAATGGAAAAGACGTTGTCAAATTCAGGACTTTATTCTCAGAGTCGCAGATGAGCTTGCTGCCTCTTACAAACAGCAAATAGAAGTCAATTTCCCCTTTCAGGCACTCGATACCGGCAGTGCCCAATACAGAAGTAGATGGTCTTGTCAAATTCAGGTTTCCTGCAAACAACAAAACAACAAAGGGAAATAAAACATCAAGCGTATTCTTCAAGTGGAACAAGTATGTGTGCAAAAGCTGCCGAGCAAAAACTCTTGTTGAGTCACAGCTTAGCCAATTCTGTAAAGTCCTTTTTCTTAAATATTTCCAAATATTGATAACTGTAGGCTGAAGTTATTTGTTCTTATGCAACAAGCAAGAAAACATGCAGAGCATTTTAGTCACCAGCTGCATTTTAGAAACTTTCACAAATATTTGGTGCTTACCTTATTTTTATATAAAAGTAAAAGTACTATTAATACTCACATAAAAATATTTTTTATTCTATTTCAATCTCTTTATAAAGAAAAATATTATAACATCGTTTTACTTACTTGTTTTAACGACGGTTGATGAAAGATGTGGTATTTCTTCTGTAAAATTGAAAATAAAAAAGTTTACTTCTGAAAATTTATGTTTGACAGTGTACTATTCATTGTATAGACGTATCGTCAATATGAAGACGCTCAAAACACCATCCAGATACGAATAAAACGGTGGTTCTCTACTGTGAGTAAACAATGACCCACATGGTACTAAGGGGTACGGCGAAGACCGGTACTTCTAGTGTTAAATTTTATTTGCAACGAGCCACAGTCACAGATGTACGACGAAATGTACGCAGATTTTTTGGAAAAAGAGTCAGGAAGAAATCAGTATTTTGAAGTGTGATACAAAGAAAGTGACAGCGTACTCAGGGCGACGGAACAACTACTGTACCAAGTTTGTGGTCCTCCGCCCACTGAAATAATCGCGATTGTGAAGCAGGCGCACGTAGATCGATACAAAGTAGAGCAGAGAAGAAGCAAAACAAATCGAGAGGAAACGATAGTGACGGGAATAAGAAAAGACGCAATTACCGCCGTGATTATGCGCGAGTTTACTATAGCTCGCCGCCTATGGAAATAAATTCAGAAAAAAGTGAAATGGTGGAAGTGGATCGGCTAAGGTCGAAAGCGAGTGCCAGAATTGGCGCTTAACATAATAGGCAGATCTGAAGCGACGTATTGTCGGTTGATCGCTTACAGGGACGTAGATATTACGCAGAGGAAGAGAAGAAAAAAAGAAGAGGGAGAAGAGATTGGTAACTATGTGTCGTGCATGTTGTATGGCCGCACGAAGCCTGAGTGGCCTTGCAAATAAAAGATCGAATGTTCATGAACAGTGATTTGCTTAGTAATTACGTATTGTTTTTGGTAAAGTATTTTAGATTTATGTTAGATTAGAGGCAAAGTATGTAACGCCGCAAATGCATATCCTCGTATTTCCATCTATTGTACTATAATTTTTTTCCTTACTTTGTTACCTGAATATATGACGTTTCTGTATCTTTGTATATTGTAATTGTTTTACTATTTGTATACATATGCATTTATGTCGATGTATAATTGGTTTGTTGTGTAAAGATTATTTGTATTTTTACGCTGGGTCTGGCCTAGGGAAACTATGCTATCGAACCATTACATCGATAGGTCGTGTGGAGAACCAAAGTGTTTAGGATCTTTGGTAGTGTTAACTCTGCCGCGTGGAGCGCGGGCAGAGCAGAGAGAGTCTGGCAGGGGTGGTGCAGTGGAGCAGGTGTGTTGTGTGAAGCTCCCGCGAGTTGCCACGCTTTCGGGGTTTGGCAGCATGTAATTGCGCTCGACTTGCGATGATAGTTTCTGACATGGTGTCGCGGACGGGAAGCATTAGCTGGCGCACATCAAGAGCCCGTTTCGTCTGGTGAAGAAGAAGGCGCGTCAACATCCAGCTTCTGCAACAGCGACGGCCAACAATGAGTGACTGTCGCCACCTCCTCGATCGACGGCTTCAAACCTTCAATCAGCCAACAAGGAAGACTGGAAGCACGTAAAGTTTTAGAATTGTATGGCAGACCTCAGCTTTTCAAACTTTTAATATTGTTGCATCACAAAATTACAGCAACTTAGCATGAACCTTTGTTGCTCATTGTCCCAATTGCATTGCCAAGCAGGGTCCCTTCCTTTTCCGAAATGAGCCCGAGTGTCGTTGAAATTCAAACGCCAGCATCATTCGATTTCACTGCTTTAATTTCAAAGTTCAGTTAAGGTATTCGTAGCTGGCTACAATATTTAGATTGCACAAGCACAATTTAAGAGTGCGAATTTTGTTACCTGTATTTTAGTTACCTGTGACTACAGCTCAGCTTGGTACATACTAAATTTTACTATTGTTAATTGTTCAGAATCATTTAATTCAAGTTCAAAGTTAAATCTCTTATTTCTAAATTGCGTAGATTCAAGTAGCTTTTGAAATGATTGTTGAGGTAGTCCAAGACTAACCTTATTTTACTGAATTTCGATGTGCTTCAAAAAGAAAGCTCACTATTAACTTCAGTCACTAAATTAACTTTCGATTTTCCGGTTTTATTAATTCTTTTGCTAAATTAAGTCAGAGTGTAGCGAAATTTATTACTTCTGACAAACTTTCAGTTTTCACACTACACGTGTCAACCTTCAATTGCCACGCTTCTAGTGCTAATTATATGTGTAATAACCTTTCTTTTTTCAGTTACTATAGTAATTGTCCTTAGGACTGGCGACCGTAATTTCCCCCAAATCTCAAATATCTAATTACCGCTAGTTAATTGTTAACGTAATGGCCGCACATTTACTTTCTTTATTAACTTTACCTCTTTTCAAAATTAATTTCCACCAGTTTCCTTTGCATTTTTCTTTTCATTTAGATGCAACCCTTTCCTCCCTCTTTACCGACAAATTGACTTCGGTGACGATTGCTTTTCCCAAATTTCCATTAGGTACATGTGGTTTAATTTTTCACTGTCATTAAGGTCGATAAGTGTGGGGGAGGTTACACGTGGCGACCGTGACAGGACAATCTTCGGATTTGAGGTTGTTCTGGACACGAATTTTTCATTGTGCAAATCTCGTAACAAAGTACTGGTTACGAAATGGTCGATACGTCAGCGAGAATATTAGTGTGAGGAATCCTAATTAGATTTGAGATATGGCATTTATATTGAAAATTATTAAAATGAGTGAAGGCAACAATTGCCAAAATTTGATAGACTTGGATACGGAACAATCGGTCAAACAGTGGGAAACGCGCACCGCGGTACCCATTCTTCGGGGACAGGCGGCTAGCATGAAAGACGCGACCGCCGAAACGCAACAAAGAGCAGAAATGGAATTCCAAACTTTAGAAAATGTTTCGGAATCGGAAGTGAAAATCAAATCTGAATCCTTTGATGACGAATACGGTGGGACAATTAAAGAGGAAGCCGCTACGGAAGTAAAAACGGTAGTTTCCGGGAATTTAACTGATTTATTAAATGTTTTGATTAACGAAATCAAGAGTCAATCGGCAGAAATTAAAGCTCAGGCTGCCAAGCAAGAAGCTCAGGCTGCCAAGCAAGAAGCTCAGTCTGAAAAAATTGAACGAAAGCTAGACAATCACAACAAAGCTATTAATGTTGTTAACAACAATGTTGAAGTTGTTAACACAAAAGTTGATAAAATCAAAGAAGATATTGTTGTGATTAATACCGAAATCGGTAATCTTAAACAGGAAATGATAGGCGTTCAGGCGGAAATTGCGAGCATAAATACTCGTTTTTATTCCGAAATTAGCAGAATCGAGAAAAGTGTAGGAGAAGCAGTTGCTCCGATCATCGAGAATAAGGTGACGGAACAAATTCAATCAGTGAAAAATGAGGATCAAAAGAAGGTGGAAACTTTAAAGGCTTTAGTATCTGAAGTAGATACCAAAGTGACGAAGTCGGCTAATAACTGCGAAAAAAAAGGGAAGTACAAAACGCTTGCGACAATCACTTGCCAAGTAATTACGAGAGTGTCGGAATTAGAAAAGAAACTTGACGAAAAACAGAGCTATGTGCCAATCTGTGCACATAGTTCGGAATTGTTGACGAAAGAGGAGCGGTTCGACCCCCTGAAAAAAGGCAGTATACACGCGACGGATTTCATTAAAAATTGTGAAAGAGTTTTACCCAGATCATGGACTAATGAGAGAAAAATTAATGCGGTTATTGATGTGCTGTCTGTGATGCCAAGCGTTGGGGCTTAAGCCTCAACATTACGAACCTGACTTTTGACGAGTTTAAAAATTTTTTTCTGGCTGAATACTGGTCAGAGCAAAAACAGCAAAGTGTCTGGCGCGAATTTGTCGTATCGAGGCCTTTCGATGCGAATTCGCGCGGCTCGATGAAGGAGTTTTGTGAGGGCTGGATCCGCAAGTTGGAATATTTGCGTGATCGCCACACGGAATCCGAAATAGTCTGGGAACTCTACAAGAAGCTTCCAGATGATACAAAACGCTACGTAGGAAGCAATTACAAGACAATCAATGATTTCCTGGAAAGAATTGAGGACAAGGACAACTGGCGCAATAATCGCGACAGTGGTAGAGGCCGTGGTAACAACAACGGGAGCCACAACAACGATAACCATGGGAATAATGCATACCGCAACCATGGCAGCAATAACAATAGTGGTTAGGGCCGTAATGACAATCGGTACAATGCAAATAATAACAGGAATGATGGAAACCAGTATCATACTAGCGTGATACGGGCTTCGCAGAATAGTAATAACGCCAGAGGGTGTGATCAGCCGCCTCAGCAGCATCCGTGGAGCGTATCTGCTGGGACGAGACAGGGAAACCATTAGCCGCGCCGGTGAGGGGCCGACCGGGCGTGGAGAAATTTTGGAGGCCCAATAACAAGAGAAAACCCAGGTGTCGTCGTTATGAAAATTCCGTATGGAATAATCAACGGCGGGAGAGTGTGCCAGTGTTAAGAGAAAGGAGTGCGCCCACAAGAAGTAGATCAGTTGTATACACGGCAGTAGAAAGTACATTCACTGTCAGTGAGAACAATTTAAGCAGTGCTCCGGAAAACAGTTATAAAGTGGCGGCTGTAACACCCACAGCGGAAATGGAGATTGGGTTTAAGAATGATTCGCAATTGTTGAGAGAAGATCAGATGTCGGATAACACGTCCGTCATCGAGCGAGGGGATGCAGAGAGGGATGAGGCCTGGTTAAGGCAGTTCGGTCGCTTATACTACGAACTAAGATATTATCGGGGCCTGTACGGGAGAAGTGTTTATGGAGAGCGCGGGCAGGATTTGCCGCGTCTCGTCCCACAGGAAGATAGTATTTGTGAAGTGGTAGAAAGTTCTGGCCCTAACCGGCAGACTTTACTAGAAATAGTTGATGTTAATGGGGAGCACGAGCTAGATACGTCGTGTTTCGTCCCGCAGGAGCTGGATGTTGAAGTAGTAACGGAAAGTTCTGGCCCTAACCGGCAGACTTTACCGAAAGTTATAGTGGTAAAAGTAGCGACCCATCCGACGCAAACCTCCAGTTTAAACATTGCGAGAGTATTAAGGAGAAAGATTACGAAAATTTTAGTGATAGCCGGACACGATTGGTAGAAAAGCACATAGATTACAGCGTGTATGAGGTTAGAGCTGACATTATACAGTCACACGATAGCAGTGTGGGTTGCGCAGATCTAGAGGAAGTAATTGCAGATACTACTGGGTACATTCCTCCAGGTAGATTGGCAGATGAGATCAATCTGACCAAAGAGGAATCAACGAAGGTGATAGTGGAATAGTGAATTGATAGTAAAGCAACACTCACTAGTTGACGAGTTACAGGAAAAGGTTTCGGTATTGGAGGCGAAGCTGCAGACTAAGCCTCAAGACAAACGTGTTGAAATTAAAACTGTATGTGAACAGAGGCTGGAAAAGCCGCCAGATAAGCCGGATTTAGGATCAAAGCCAGATGTTTTTTTCTGGAATGACCTGGATATAGACGAGGATTTATTGTGGGAAAATAAAGAAACAGTCGAAGACAAGTGTAGGCAGATAGTAGTGTCTGTTAATATGGACGACCTACAACTAAACGTGTTGATTGACACCGGTGCAGAATTGAGTGCTGTATCTGGGAAAATATTTGAGTTACTGAAAGACAGACGTGGCATCGTAGTTATGCCAGTAACAGGAGTGAAAATTATCGGTGCTACTGGGAAGGCCAGTAAACCGGTCACAAAACAGATTTTTGTCAACTTCGAGATTTGTGGGGCACGATTTGAACAAGAGTTTGTCGTCGTGCCAGACTTAACTACGGAAGTAATTATCGGGTTAGATTGGCTATTAAAGTACCGTACAGTGATTAAATGCGAAAGCAAAACTTTGACATGTACGTCACAAAATAAAACGATAGTAGTTAGTTTTGACGAGGCAGGAGATGGGGTGCATAGGCAATACCAGCCAATACACATTGTTAACTGGCCGGATGCCATCGACGTAGGTATGAATTTGAACTACTGTAACGTGAGGAATCTCGGTATTGACAATAGTGTAGAAAGTGAATTGGAAAGTATTGTAGACGGTGTGTCAATCGTAACACACGGACAAAGACGAGGCCTGTATGAAGTAATAATGAGGAATAAGAGTGTGTTTTCAGACAAACTGGGACTAGTGGAAGAGATAATCAAATTCCCTCCACGGATTGACATTAGCATTGGTGTGAAAAAAGATCGTTTGCGTGAAGTAATGAAGCTAAAAGCCGATGCTCGCATACGTCGTCATGACGCTAAAGCGCGTTTTGCTAAGTTTGCAATCGGAGACTTAGTACTTGTAAAAGCTAATGAGAAATCGAGCGAGATAGACAATGAAATCTCTAAATTTAAGTTTGTTTATAATGGACCATATAAAGTCATTGGTATACCTCACACAAATGCTTATTGCTTAGAGTATCCAAGCTCTGGAAAACTATTGGGTATACATAACATTGTAGACTTGAAATTGTACCAACGAAAGATTGATCAATACCACAGAATAGGTAATTTGTTCAGTATGTAAATATAGAGTGTAACATTTAACGATTTGCTAGATTGCCATGCTTTTGACTGACCAAGAGGACATTAAAGATGTTGTAATTAATACGTAATTAATTTTTACTAAATGATTTAAGAGAGAGTGATTATTTATCAATTGAAAAATCCAAGCTGCTAGTTTAAGTTTTCAGCTGAGTGACAGTAGATCAAGGAATGTAAATATGATTTTGTAACTAGCTGTAAGATTTCATGAATGTGTGTTTTACTAGTCATTGCCGATGTACATTATTAATTTGTTCTACTACAAGCTACAGAATAACTGGTCAGTGTATTAAGAGTTATAATCTGAAGGAAGTACTCACAATATGATGATCTGGTTGTAGATCGATAGCAAACTCCCTCCTTACATTCCTGAATACGTTGTAGTTACTGTAATGGAAAAACACCACTTACATCACTGTCATAATCTGATTTGACATTGTCTTCCTCAGCACTACTCGAACTATCACTGCTCTCTCCCAGATGTATAATTAAATTTTCGATGCATTCTTCCACAACCCCTTCGGTTTTGGCCGCCTCTCTGATGGCACTTGCAGTGCTGTTTACAATTTTAGCCCACGTCTCGCTTGTCACTTTATTGATAGCTGCTAGAAGGAGAGTTTCCACTTCAGAGATCGTGAATTTTTTATTGTTTGCAGCAATGTAATTTTTTATCTGCGCCCACACTCCTTCAATTGCATTGAAGTGACAGTGGTATAGAGGAAGCCGAACGATTTCATGCCCGTGCCTTTTAGCAATCTCGTCAATTACATATGTTGGAAATTGGGGTTTCTTTTGTGCCACAATTTCGAGCAGTTCCGCCTTCCTTAAATCTTGTCTGAAATCTACTGAATGATATCGCCTTTTTTTGTTGCCAAGGTTGGTGCCTTATCGTGAACAACGGAATGATAAGGCGCATTGTCCATAACAATCACTGATGGACTTGTCAGATTCGTCATAAGCGATGTCTCGAACCATTCTTGAAATACTACACTGTTCATTTCTTCATGGTAATCTCCCGTCTTTTTTGACCGAAACATTTTCAAGCAGTTTGGCACAAAACCTTTCGATGTTCCTGCATGTAAGACAATAATACGCCCTCCTTTGCCAACAGGCACTGCCACTGTCCCCTCGGGCGTTCCATCATTCCAGCCTCTACGTAAAGAATGGCTGGCATTGACCCAAGTTTCATCTAACCACACTATACTTTCGAATTCCACACCCATGATCCTGCGCAGAAATCTGCACCGCTATGCAACTTCATCTGTCCTTTCCATTAATATTTTGCGTCAGTTAAACAGTGAATGGCTGAAGCCTATGTCTTTCAACACTGTACGCAATGAAAATTTGCTCCCTTTAAAAAGATCGTCTTTCTGAAGCGACACCTGTAATTTAGACAGAGTGGGATGTTCCCTTCTCTTATAATAGCTGTTTATATGACGACGAATAGCGTCTTTCTGAAAATCGTCCAAAGCTGTCACCTGCTTATTTCTCGGTCGCTTCTTTCCTGGTGTGTGCAGCTTTGTTGTGCCACTCTCGTCACAATCTACACTATACTGTTCTTTCCCTATCTTTACAACAGTGTTCTTACTTATTTTCAACGCTGCTGCAGTACTCTTCACAACCTGAACGACAGGAATTAAGGGCCCACCTTTGTCCTTTTCTTTCTCAAAGTAATCCCTCACACAGCAAACGAATTCACGGGCCTGGGTGTGTAGCACACTTTTCTTCCTCCGTTTCACTTCTTGTGTTGGGCTGGTACTACCCGCCGCACTAGACATTGTTTACAACGAAACATAAACAAAGAAACACTAAAAACAACAAAAACTAAATAAGCTGCGAATTCAACTTCAGAGAAACGACGAACGACCGCACCGCCTGCACGCAAGACACTAGTAAGTTTCATAAGCGCGCGCGACCGGGTTTCAGAGCGGCAACGTGTCCCTTGCTACCCGCTCAAAGTCAGGCCGTCATTGGCTGCCTGCCTGCGGTCGCTAGGCAACGGAAAGACGCTACCGAGCTGTCAATAACAAAGACTCGTCTCCCAGACTATAGACGCTGTTTTAAGTTTCAGGCTAGTACATGGGTGTGATGATGGACAGTGTTGAGTTATCCACTGTGATAGTGTTAATGGACTCCTTGAGATTACTCGAGAGTGAGTTTTTCCGAAAGAATTCAGTGAAACGGACGTTCTGGAGATGCCGTTACAAAGGGCGAGTGAGATCAAGCGAGCCGCACAGGCGGGCGCAACAATACTGGCGAGGCGGAGCCGCTGTCGGCTCTTGTGCCGCTGTCGGCATTCTTTGTACTAGCGGGTACGGGAGGCGGAGTTGTTTTTCTTCCCGGACAGCTGATGTGAAAGAATTCTGCTGTCAATATTTATGTTTTTTCGATCTGCTGTATATTATTTTCTTGTTTACCATTAAGTGGACTCTCATGACGAGAATATTAATTATGAAAAGGTTATATAAAATGTGTATTCTATGTAATTAATTATTAATTTGCGTATTTTGATATACCTGTTTTTTATGACCATGTACTCTGATTAATTTTGTAAATAGTATTCCATTTCTTGATACTGTTACGAATTTTGACGATTTTACAATAGCTAAACCATTTTCTATGTTTTCTATGAATTTTAATATGTTGTCAACCGGTTTTCGATTGTGTAAGATGACAGAGTGGAATAAGATTAGGAGTGTCTCCACTTAATTATTATGGTCTAAAAATTTGTTTATGGTTAATCCGCCTAATGCTAAAATTTCTGGATGTTTTGAATATATGCATTTCCGCTGGTTTTCTTTTTTTGGGGACATTTTCTGAGTCTGTTTAGGTTACACGAACATCCTCGACGATGTGGGGTACGTGTAACGCCGGAAATGCATATCCTCGTATTTCCATCTATTGTACTATAATTTTTTTCCTTATTTTGTTACCTGAATATATGACGTTTCTGTGTCTTTGTATATTGTAATTTTCTTACTGTTTGTATATGCATGCATTTATGTCGATGTATAATTGGTTTGTTGTGTAAAGATTATTTGTATTTTTACGCTGGGTCTGGCCTAGGGAAACTATGCTATCGAACCATTGCATCGATAGGTCGTGTGGAGATCCAAAGTGTTTAGGATCTTTGGTAGTGTTAACTAGCCGCGTGGAGCGCGGGCAGAGCAGAGAGAGTCTGGCAGCGGTGGTGCAGTGGAGCAGGTGTGTTGTGTGAAGCTCCCGCGAGTTGCCGCGCTTTCGGGGTTTGGCAGCATGTAATTGCGCTCGACTTACAATGATAGTTTCTGACATGGTGTCGCGGACGGGATGCATTAGCTGGCGCACATCAAGAGCCCGTTTCGTCTGGTGAAGAAGAAGGCGCGCCAACATCCAGCTTCTGCAACAGCGACGGCCGACAATGAGTGACTGTCGCCACCTCCTCGATCGACGGCTTCAAACCTTCAATCAGCCAACAAGGAAGACTGGAAGCATGTAAAGTTTTAGAACTGTATGGCAGACCTCAGCTTTTCAAACTTTTAAAATTGTTGCATCACAAAATTACAGCAACTTAGCATGAACCTTTGTTGCTCATTGTCCCAATTGCATTGCCAAGCAGGGTCCCTTCCTTTTCCGAAATGAGCCCGAGTGTCGTTGAAATTCAAACGCCAGCATCATTCGATTTCACTGCTTTAATTTCAAAGTTCAGTTAAGGTATTCGTAGCTGGCTACAATATTTAGATTGCACAAGCACAATTTAAGAGTGCGAATTTTGTTACCTGTATTTTAGTTACCTGTGACTACAGCTCAGCTTGGTACATACTAAATTTTACTATTGTTAATTGTTCAGAATCATTTAATTCAAGTTCAAAGTTAAATCTCTTATTTCTAAATTGCGTAGATTCAAGTAGCTTTTGAAATGATTGTTGAGGTAGTCCAAGACTAACCTTATTTTACTGAATTTCGATGTGCTTCAGAAAGAAAGCTCACTATTAACTTCAGTCACTAAATTAACTTTCGATTTTCCGGTTTTATTAATTCTTTTGCTAAATTAAGTCAGAGTGTAGCGAAATTTATTACTTCTGACAAACTTTCAGTTTTCACACTACACGTGTCAACCTTCAGTTGCCACACTTCTAGTGCTAATTATATGTGTAATAACCTTTCTTTTTTCAGTTACTATATTAATTGTCCTTAGGACTGGCGACCGTAATTTCCCCCAAATCTCAAATATCTAATTACCGCTAGTTAATTGTTAACGTAACGGTTGCACATTTACTTTCTTTATTAACTTTACCTCTTTTCAAAATTAATTTCCACCAGTTTCCTTTGCATTTTTCCTTTCATTTAGATGTAACCCTTTCCTCCCTCTTTACCGACAAATTGACTTCGGTGACGACTGCTTTTCCCAAATTTCCATTAGGTACACACGGTTTAATTTTTCACTGTCATTAAGGTCGATAAGTGAGGGGGAGGTTACAAGTATACTGTTCTTACAATGAACAGTGAAATTTTACTTCTTTTGGCATTATGTAGTTGCAGCACTTACTAATATAGGAGTTTAAGTAGCCTGTTTAGGTTTTCATGTTGGTAACGCGACGTAGCGCTCTATATGAAAATCACCGACTGTGCTGTGTGAAGTCTGCGGCTGGTTTGCATTGTCGCAATATTTGCTATTGTAGTGTTGGGCAGTTGGATGTGAACAGCGCGTAGTGTTGTGCAGTTGGAGGTGAGCCACCAGCAGTGGTCGTTGTGGGGAGAGAGATAGCAGAATTTTGAGAGCGGACGATTTGGACGTGTGTCCATCAGAAAGAGTAAATTTGTAATATTGGATATCATGAACTGATATATATTCACCTTAATAATGTTCAAAAGTCATCATATATATATATATATATATATATATATATATATATATATATATATATATATATACTCGAACTACTGCAATACAGCGAGCGCCAATGCTGCCAGCTAAATAAAAGATTCTAACTACTGAAGGCACTAACTACTGATAGGCATAGTTAGGAAATGAAAGATTTAGATAGGGAACAAACAATGTATTCACCTTAATAATGACTTTTGAACATTATTAAGGTGAATACATTGTTTGTTCCCTATCTAAATCTTTCATTTGCTAACTATGCCTATCAGTAGTTAGTGCCTTCAGTAGTCAGAATCTTTTATTTAGCTGGCAGCACTGGCGCTCGCTGTATTGCAGTAGTTCGAGTAACGAAGATTTTTGTGAGGTAAGTGATTTATGAAAGGTATAGGTCATTGTTAGTCAGGGCCATTCTTTGAAGGGATTTTTGAAAGTCAGATTGCGTTGCTCTAAAAAATATTGTGTGTCAGTTTAGTGTTGATCAGAATAGGTAAATAGTGAAATGTCTGAGTACGTTCAGCTGTTTGAAAATAAAATAATGTAAGAAGTTTACCAGCACAGTAATTCATAATTTTTTCTAAGGAGACGTTTCATATGTCGACCCTCAGCCGAGGATACCTCACTGGAATCTTCTCATTTTTTCTTGTAGTTTGTGTAATAAGTGTAGCTATTGTTTATTGTTAGCATATGATTGTAGAGAAAATTTCCTTTGTAGTTGTAATTTTTCATTGTTGTACAGTAAAACAGTTGTGGCATGCATGTAGATTTGCACCAAGTATTTCGCAGCTGCGCTTGCAATTAACTAGATATTATTTTCGGTGCTATGCTAATGTGTTTTCTTGTTTTTGCTCTTCAAGTTGTGCTTTTTTTGTTATCGTGTGAAATACGTGATAATTATGGTGTGTGGAAAACCTAACAATAGGCTCCAAAGTAAACTGAGAAATGATAGTGACGACGTTTGTAGCTCATCAGCACCACTGTGTAATGAAGTAACAGACATTCAACGTAGTAATTTGGTAATTGTGCATAGGGAAATGGAGCGATCGGCAAATAATGGTGTAGACAGAGAACAATTAGTGAACAGGGAAGCATTATCGATCGATCGATCGGCAACAGCTCGCCTCAGGAATCCGAAATGACAGGACACAATCTTGCAAATATTGTAGATTTAGGTTGTGGGTCCTCACCGTTTTCTCAAATAATTCAAGACACATTTTCTGCTTGTCAAAATGTGAATGTTCCCGGTGCAAATGCACTGCCGAAAAGCATAGAGGAACAGATTCCTGACACTAACACATTATTATTGCAATTAATGTAACAAATGAAACAAAGAGACAAACACAGCAAAAGTTAGACACAGTGGAACAAAATCTTCAAAAGTTAGACACAATGGAACAACACCAGAGACAAACAGAGCAACAGCTTCAAACGTTAGACTAAATGGAACAAACGCTTGAACAAACACATGAAGATTTAACTGCAGAGTTACTTAAAATCGAATATAAATGTCAAAAAGTCTGTAATGTCGTAAAAACACAAATTTGTGAGCATTATCAACCTATTTTTTCGCGTCATGAAAATGCATTACAGAATCACGAAGCAGCCATGAAAGAACTGCAAACTATTGTTCATGAAAATCACGACACCTTGCAAGCTAAAACTGACTCAGTTGCCTCGACCGATTCAGTTACGCAACTTGCAAAAACTCAGGAAAACTTAAAGTGCACAGTAGATACGATTTCAACACTATTGGACCCTCTGAAACTTGGTTCAGAAAAACACACTGAGGAAATCAGTTCACTATCGGAGAAAGTAGCCGAACTTTCGGATCAGTTCACTAACTGATCTACAAAGGTATATGATGATCTGAATGACACAAGACTGGTAGCCTTCACTGACACAGAAGAGCATGAACAAATTAGAAAATTCAATCAAAATCAAATCAATACACAGTACAAAAGAGAAGGGGGATATACAAAATCAGTTGACACAGGTAATACAAGAATTACATATTTCAGAGGACGCTTGCACTCCAATACGGGAAGAGGGACATAGAAACATGGAACAGCCACAAAATTATAACACAGGGCACTTCGGAAATTATGAAAGAAATTGGCAAGGTACACCGAATTTTGAGATGGAACCGCCGAAACGAAGTAACAATGACCGATATGTGACTCGCCAACATGATGATTTTGACTATAAGCTGTTCATTACTACACGTAAATTCAAAACATTTAGGAATTCTGGCAACGACATTCATCCACAAGCTTGGCTTCATCAATTCTCTCATTGTTTTCCTCCCAACTGGGCATTGGAGCACAGGTTAGAATTTATGTGTGGCTACTTAGAGAATGAACCAGCTGTAAGAATGCGATCGGTCATTCACGATTGTCACAGTGAAGGAGAATTTTATCATGCCTTCCTCTCAGCATATTGGTCTCAAGCTACTCAAGACCGAGTAAAACATAGCATCATAATGATGAAACATTTCGAACAATCTGAATTTTCCAATCTTGTCAAATATTTTGAAGACACATTGCATAAGAATCAGCATCTTTCAAACCCATACAGCCCCTCAGAACTCATCCGCATTTGCTTAATCAAATTGCCTGAACATTTACGACATATTACTTTGGCAGGACGTTGCAAAGACGACATTGAAGCTTTTCAGGGGCTGTTACAAAAACTGGAAAGTGACACTGACAACAGGAACAGGACAACTGAAAACAGGAACACAACAATTACAGGTCACATCCGTCACAATTCCGCAATGACAGAAATAATAACTGGACACGACAAGGCTATTCTTACAACGCAAATCGTGACCAAAACAGACACCACCCGTATGACAACTGTTGGCAGAGTAGTAATAATTACAGGGAAAGATCTCTCTCCGGTAATGACTATGACAGAGACAGTCAGAGAAACAGACAATATAGGAACCAAAATAATTATTATCAAGGGAGACAGAATAACTTCAGACTCTACGGTCCACCGCGTAGTTACGATTCCGGGAGAAATTCTCCACCACATGACCGACAAACAAGAAACTATGGAATCTACCGATATAACGACAGACCTGAATTTCATCAGAACTGGCGGGATAGAAACAGGGAAGGGCCCTCTCGGCAAGGTGAATTTGTTGAAGTTAGATCTCCTAATCCCAATAACGACATGCGCCAACAAAGAGACAATAGGCAATGACTCACACCGCTGGCAGCCCCGGAACGTACTTATGAAGCTGACGACGTAGCTGCCGTGCCTATTAATTTTGTAAAAATGGAAGACATTAGGGACGGCTTACTCCAGGAACACGACGTAAAACATAACAACATTGCATATCCTGTAATTCACATTACAGTAAATGACGTAAAATTTACGACAGTAGTTGACTCTGGCAGTCCCATTTCAGTAATTAGTGAAACAACCTTTAGCAAATGCAACATTTCGAACGATTGCCCCACACTTCCGTTACGTAGGATTAAATTACAAGGTGCAATAGTTGGAAAAAGTGTAGATGTACGTAAACAAACCAACTTAGAATTCTTTTGTCAAAGCCACAGCTTCTCTATGAACTTTCTTATTGTTCCATTATTGTCGACGGAAATTATATTGGGAGTAGACTTTTTGAATGAATACAAAGCAATATTAAATTTCACGATGCTGAAATAAGTTTAGAGAAAGAAGGTAAGTGAATAGCTTTGAAATTTGATGATTGGCTCTCAAAACATGTCGAGGAAAGTAATTAGCTTTACCTTCTGTTAGACAACAGTTCGGAATTTTCTACGGAACTTGACACTAACAATCACTCTGCAAGTACTGACAGGGATAATATCGACGGCGTATTTGATACTAACGAATTAATTCAGAATGAAATTCAAACAATTGAGAATTCTAATGACACTAATAGGCAGGACCTGACTGAGATTTCAGAAGCACATTCCACAGTTTTTACTCACAAAACAGGAACAATCAAGGGATTTCAATACCAGTTTCGTGTTCGTGAGCATACTAAATTTTGTGTTACCCCATACGTAATTTCGGCACATTATAGGGACCGTGTTAGAACAGAAATACAATCTATGCTTGACGAGGGCATTATTGAGCCTGCAGTAAGCTGATACAACAATCCATCACATGTTGTTGAGAAGAAAAATGGATCGATCAGGCTGGTTTTAGATTCGAGACAAGTCAATACTATCATAATTCCTGAAACAGACAGGCCGCAAACGTTGGAAGAACTTCTTCAAAATTTTAATGGTGTAAAAGTGTTGTCTGCCATTGATCTCAGATGCAGCTTTTATTAGATCGAACTTCATCCAGAATGTAGAAAATACACAACTTTTCTTTGTTTCAGCGTTTGTTATCAATTTCGGAAACCTCCTTTTGGTTTGAACTTTTCTTCAGCAGCATTCATTCGCGGGCTAAATTCCATATTACATGAGTTCTTAAAACGTCACATCACCTTATATGTGGACGATATTCTAATAGCAGAAGCCTCATGGGAACAATAAAATCGCATCCTCAACAGTTTGTTACGTATTTTTGCAGAATCTGGAATTACAGTTAACTTGGAAAAGTATGAATTCGGTAGGTCAAAGGTGAAGGCATTCAGCCGGATCCTGAAAAGTTAGAAGCAATCAGAGCCATTCCAGTTCCATCCACAAAAAACAAGTCCGCATTTTTCTAGGTCTCGTAAATTTTTACTGTCGTTTTCTGAATATGCAAATTCTAGTTACACCAAAACTTTGTCCTCTGACTGGAAAAAAATACTATTTGGAACTGGGACGAACAGGCACAGTTGGAATTCAATTCTTTGAAAGAACCGCTACTTACCGCGCCCACACTAGCTCATCCAGATCTGTCACAAGATTTCTGCCTTAGCACGGATTCTTCTAAAGTCGGTCTTGGTGCCCATTTATTTCAAGAAGCCATAGAAAATGACTCTACTGTTCAGAAAACCATTGCTTTTGCTAGCCGAGTACTAACAAAATTGAAAGAAATTATTCCGTTACTGAATTAAAAGCTTTAGCTATCGTTTGGGCATTTAACAAGTTCCGTTTCTTTCTTTCTGGTAAGCACATAAAAGTATACAGTGATCATCGTGCATTACAATTTCTTATGTCTTCAAAATTAAATCATGACAGGTTAAAACGTTGGGTACTGTTTGTGCAAAAATTCCAGTTCACAACAGTCTACATTCCCAGCAAGGGGAACATTGTTGCGGACGCACTGTCACGCGCACCGGCTGGGCTTGAGAAAAGTAACACAGAAGGCAACCTCGAGAAAAATTTCAGTATTCTTTACATTCAGAAAGTCGCCTTTGAAACAACGTACTCTTCAAACGCTGCACTGTTGATGACAAGCTATGGGTACTTTGCATTCCAGACGATTTTTTTAATAAGCGCTTCTGGTACATTCATTTCAGCTACGCACATTTTGGTCCAAGAAAATGTTGTCATATTCTTCAGACTAGTTGTTATTTTAGCAATATGGAAAAGAGAATTCGAAGAGTCTTGTCTATTTGTAAACTTTGTCAAAAAGCTAAACGATCTTCTCTCTCACATCGAGCTCCGTTGTTTCCTATCATTCCTTCTAAATGAAAAGAATTTGCTGCTGTTGATCCCTTGGGACCCCTTGTCAGAACATCGAATAGATTTTCGTACGTTCTAGTCGCTGTTGAACTTACTTCAAAATTTGTTTCTTTCACTCTGTTGCATAAAGCCACTGGACGGTCTGTGTCCAACGCCTTTGTTAAAAATTTCGTACTTGAAGTTGGACACGTTAGTAAAGTCATTTCAGATAACGGACCGCAGTTCAGATCTGCTGTTAGGTCACGCATGCTTCCGAATCATAAAATCAAACCTGTTTTTATTTCATTGAACTCACCACATTGTAACCCATCTGAACGGATTATGAAAGAATGCAATAAGATTTGCAGACTTTATTGTCACAGAAAGCATCCGTATTGGGACAGATATTTACACTTATTTCAAAACGTGCTGAATGAAATACCTCATGACTCTACTGCTTTACCACCTATTCTTGTACTGAAGAATGAAGAACCACCGAACAGAATCAAAGAGCTTGTACCTTTTCCGAATACACATAAACTTCGACACAAAGACATAATTGATTTGGCTATTAAAAATATAAATTCTGCAGCAGACAAAAGGAGAAATATACACGGTAAAGCAAATGCAAAGAAATTATATATTGGTCAGAAAGTTCTCATTACAGCTCATTCATTGTCACATAAGAAGAAACAATTGAGTCACAAATTCTTTCTGATTTACAATGGACCTTACAGAAACCAATGTATACCACATGATAATTGCGCTGAAGTTGAAACTCTGCATACTAGGAAGAGTAAAGGATTACACCATATTTTCCATGTAAAACCGTTTATTGAAAGATAATCTGCTTTTTAACTTAGTCTTTGCCATACAATTTTTCACTTCACGTTACTAGTACTCTATGTCAGACTTAGAAACTGTTAACATGCAACATTGTTTGAAGTTAATTATCCAGTCAAGAGGCAAGAGAACTTATTTAAACAGTAATTACAAATGCATTGTTATAGTGAGCAGATGGCACAGCGTTGTTATTTGCACATTCTTGCTTGTTAGTTGCACGATTATGTACCGAATATATGGCTTACATACTTAGAACATATACTGCTAATAAGATTTTGATGTAACATTTTGATTTACTTGAAAATACATTCTGGATTTGAAGTACTTTCTGTTAGAAGATATACTGTCAATGAGACTTTGATGCAACATTTTGATTTACTTGAAAATACATTCTGGATTTGAAGTACTTTCTGAGAGATACTAGATGACACAGTGGTTAGTTTATTGACAGCTACACGATTATATCACGACGCTACTAATGAGTGACACAATTTATATTATTGATCTTGCTCTGTATCTCTTTTATATCTGCACTGTTTTTCTAAACTCTTCTGGAAAGTAAAACATGTTTCAGTATTAACTTTTGTGGTATAGCTGCAATGAGACAGCCTTTTTTGTAACACAACAATACATTACAGTATAGTACTTTCTTGAGCATGGTACTGTACACAATAACTACAATATCTATACGCATTGCATATCGCTTTTGTTTATTACAAGGTAAGTACATTGACTTCTACCGAACTTTGCTTAAAGACGACGATAATTACGACACTTGGCACATTTTTTACCCTTAAGTAATGACTGAGATTATCTTACAACAAGACGCACAGTTTAGCGCTGCAGTACACGTATCTGAGTGATTAATTTTGTACTTAAAACATTTATTTTTAAAGGTTTTTGAGTCACAAAGCTGTACTTTGTGAACTCTTCATATTTTTTAGGAACCATTGTGACACTATGAGAGCTTTGAATGTCGTATTTGGTAAGGGATAATGATTTTTTAAGTTCATTTGAGGTAGATGACGTTATTGAAGTTTTTTAAATTATTGAAAGAATCTGCGACGATTTTGAGATGTGATTGATCTGTTATGATGTTATTATTACGACAACGATGTGTATTATGCTGTTGAGATATGTTTATGATCAATAAGCTGATGCTACATGAGGAATTTGATTATACTACGTATTTATTATGACAAAATATTGAAGAAGTATCGACGAATATGTATATGTGTAATAAAGTAAGGAATAATGAGTAGTGGTTAGGGACTCTGATTTGCGAAAAGGGATGTTGGAAACCAAGAATCATACTTTAAGAGTTATGAAATATGTGTACATGCGTGAATGTATTACAATGCCAGCGAAAATTTTTTGGACAGTGTTATATTTATAGGATTTTGTTTTTACACCTTGGTAACACAAATTCTCGACCTGTGAAATGTTTTTATATGAGACTGTCACTGTAGCGCAAACTGATGTAAATATTTCGGTAAGAAAGCTAAGTGACCTTGACATAATGTGTTGTGGGTGCCCAGCTGTGCCAGTTGCCTGTAGAAAAAGCCATTAGGTGGAGGTAAAAAAGAGGCCATTAACCTCACTGTTGACATACCCTTGTTGAAAGCATCGCAAATACGACACACTCTTACTTGAAAACATGTAATTACACTTTGGAGTTCTTACTTTGTGCTAATTACTGAAAAGCTTATGAATTGATGGGAAATATTCTTACATCTGCACAACTGATTAAGACAAGTGTCTTTCTACGAGAGCTGAGAGAATTTCTACTGACTTATGAAATGCCACATGGCTACTGAATTATGTTTTTATGCTTTGCTTTGTACATAGTTGCTTATTTCATTTGATATCTGGGTTCCAGCTGTGTTGCAGCATTGGTTTTATAAAATAAAATTTAATGCATTTGCTAATGTGAACACTTTGTGTCAACAGATCTATTAAATAATGATTTTATGATACACATTCTTCCAAAAAGGAGCAATTGTAAAGGAAAGAACAGTAAGACAGGACTAATAACAGTAACTGCATACATAATTTTCTTTTCAGGTACTTGGTAATTTTTTTTGTGGAATAAGTTGTTGTGGTGCACCACATTCATGAGATAGACATAAAGATGTGAATAGACATTTCTCTTATCTGCATTGTTGTCTTTAGTGTACTATTTTTTCTGTTTGTGGGTTTGTCATGTTTAGATATAAGTTACCACATTTGCTGCTGCTGTTTACCAGGCATAGTGCTACTCAATTTCACATTGTATTACTCTGTTGAGCCAGTTTTACTACTGATTTATTTTTTTCATTTGCTGCACATTTCCTTATATTAGTTGTAATATTGCATTTGCTTTGCTAATTTAGATATACTGCTGCTTGCTTTGCCAATTTGCATTTTTTTGTCATTGCTGTTTGTGTTAATTTTTTTGCTGCTGCATTGTGTCGTCCCTTAGTATATATATATATATATCTGAGCTCAGTAGATGTAAGTTAACTTAAGAGGGGGTAGGCTATATAAAAGAATGAGTTAGGAAGAATAGGAAAAGAATGCATTCAGAAGTTATATGAAAAAGATTTGGGCCAAAATTAGTATTATACAATGAGAAATAATTATTTCAAAATTGGATATGAACAAAACAGTAGGCTTTAGGGACAACAGGTTTAGATAGGATTTTTTTTTTTTTTTTTTGCGGGAACAAATGTTGAAATCAGAGGAAAGATCTATGGAATGAAAATTTGGGTTGGACTGCAGCACCAAATGTTACACTGAAAACGAACCCTGCCCTTTCCTTGTGTGTTATTCCGCTATGTCTTTGTGTACCCTTGTGCATTTGTGTTTTTCCTGTCTTTATGTGTTTAGCTAATAAGATTTGTGTTGTAGAATTTTTCTAATACTAAGCTACATTCACTATGATGAGGAATACTGCTATCCTCAAATATAATTTGTATTAATAATATGTTATTTACTTTGTAAAGATGTTTAGACATTATTTTCGAAAGCTATTCTGATCTTTTATGTATCTACTTATGTCATAATTCCTGTAACACTGATGTATATATTTATTCCTATTCTTTTGTAAAGCCTGTATTACTACAAATGTTATCTGTAATATTATATTTTAATGATGTTTTCTGTACCTTTGTAATTGTATTCTCATGTTATAAAATTGTAATTGACCCCAGATCATCAAATTAAGTAACTTGTAAGCATTCATTTCAGTGCACACATTTCTGTTGGTCATAGTATATACACAATATGTGAGAAGTTGGGACTGTTACTGTTTGCACATGTGTTGATAATTCAGTGACAGACTGGTCAACAGCATTGCTGGTTCTAAGGACATTTCAAAAAATTTTCTTGTGAGTGCACAAGTGGTGGTTCATGGACTTGCTATATTATCTGCAAGACTCTTTGATGGTGATTGTGCTCTGGCAATGGATGGCTGCTAGCAATCTCTACAAGCACTACAGTGGGTCTGCACCTTTGATGGCCCACCAATACCATTATCTCTACAAGCACTACAGTGGGTCTGCACCTTTGATGACCCCCCAGTACCATTATCTCTGCAAGGACTACAGTGGGTTCGCACCTTTGATGGCCCACCAGTACCATACTCTCTACCAGGACTACAGTGGGTCTGCTCTGTGATGACCTACCTACCAATATTCTTCAAACCTTCGACAGACTCTGCTGTGGGTTTGCTCTGTTGTGGCCAATTACCTGTCAGCATGTCAATAGACAGCATGGTCTTTCCATTGGAAGGACAACACTACTTCTTCAAGACTGCATGAAAATCCACTACCTCCATGTGCATTTTCTTTTACTGCTCAGACTTTGAGAAAAAAAGAAAACTGTAATTACTGTTGTGATGAATGATCAGGACTGTCTTTATGAGAACAGTTTTTGATTTGACCACCATTGCATCAATAAGTGTGTGCATTTGATATCTGTTATTGTAATTATGAAAAATATTATCAAATCATTATTGGCCACTGCCCAAAACAATTTGTAAAATCTTTTGTGGGGAGCGTGGGAGCTATGTAAGTAGGCTGTTTAGGTTTTTATGTTGGTAACGCCACGTAGCGCTCTATATGAAAATCACTGACTGCGCTGTGTGAAGTCTGTGGCTGGTTTGCATTGTTGGAATATTTGCTATTGTAGTATTGGGCAGTTGGATGTGAACAACACGTAGTGTTGTGCAGTTGGAGGTGAGCCGCCATCAGTGGTGAGCGTGGGGAGAGAGATGGCAGAATTTTGAGAGCAGACGATCTGGACGTGTGTCCATTAGAAAGAGTAAATTTATAATATTGGATATCATGAACTGATATATGATGACTTTTGAACATTATTAAGGTAAATACATTGTTTGTTCTCTATCAAAATCTTCCATTGGCTAACTATGCCTATCAGTAGTTAGTGCCTTCAGTAGTTAGAATCTTTTATTTAGCTGGCAGTATTGGCACTCACTGTATTGCAGTAGTTTGAGTAATGGAGATTTTTGTGAGGTAAGTGATTCATGAAAGGTATAGGTTATTGTTAGTCAGGGCCATTCTTTTGTAGGGATTATTGAAAGTCAGATTGTGTTGTGCTAAAAATATTGTGTGTCAGTTTAGTGTTGATCAGAATAAATAAAGAGAGAAATGTCTGAGTACGTTCAGTTCTGCTCAGCTGTTTGAAAATCAAATAACGTAAGGGGTTTACCAGCACAGTAATTAATAAATTTTTCTAAGGGGACGTTTCAGAGTGTCACACATTACTCGTATTTTATTTGTTTTTCGGGCGCACTTATGCTGAACTACATTATTGTTTACATGTTAGTTGAATGCCTGACATCACGGAGTGGGGTTCTGGTGACGCAGTTATTGTTTCACTGTGCCCTGTCTCGTTCGCAGCCTAGATGATTAGGGTTGCAGCTGTATGCTAAAAGAGCGTTGCTATAAGTGTTGTGTGACAAAGTAAAACACCAAATATATATGTGTTTGTGTCTTGTTTCAGTAAAATGGCCTCTAATTTCTATAATTGTATTTCGTGATGGTTTTCAGTTGCAAATACCATATTTTATGCATGCTTTACATTATTTACAGCAAATCATTGTCTGTTCCATTTTGTCATGATAGCTAAAATTCTCCTATTAATATTCATTATATACCGCTGATGGCATATTGTTTAGTTTTGAGAAATAAATAGTTTCAATTTTTGGCTTGGTGGTAACAAACAGTGAAGCTTGTTGATCGGAAGCTCTGAAATAAGGGGTAAACATTCTTGTGCTTTTTGTTTTGTTTCGTCTATTGACGCAAAGTAAATTAATTTGATTATCATATGTGTAATGATATTTTCTTGACTCTTTCTATATATGTAGCAGCAGTAATCGGTACTCTATACTATAATGTTCCTTTGCATAGACTGTTCGTCTGAATACAAAATAGCGTTGAGGTATCATATTTTATAACCTTATGGAAATATATTACTACAGTATGTTGCACAGCCAAAACCGTGTTTTCAGTGACGTGATGATTTCCCAATTTACTGTTTTTTCCTGTGCAGCTTCTGCGTGAAACTGCTATAGATTTATATGAATATTTGTAAACAGTAATGATTGGCATGTGCTGTGTTCTGGAAGGGAAATTTGAAATTTCTCTTGCAATGCAAACTACTTACACGACGAATTTGATTCCTAAGAATGTTCACTGCCTGCTTATCATGTATATAAATAAAAATGTTAATATAGATGGTTCCAGTGCAAGGATGAGAATGTCTAAAATATATGTGATATTTATGTTATGTTACAAAATAGTAACTCAAGAGGGTACCATTGGTGGGTTGTTCACCAATTACCTTTTCTTTTTTTGGGGGGGGGGGATTTAGCTGCTGTGTCAAAATTTCTGTGGGATTTCCGTTTTCTTTTTCCTTGCGTCTTAAAAAAATCTTTCTCGCGTTAAAAAATCACTGTGGCGATGTAAGGAGTACTGCTATGATGATGTGACATATCGTTCTGATACCCCTTACTTCCCCCCCATGAACCATGGACCTTGCCGTTGGTGGGGAGGCTTGCATGCCTCAACAATACAGATAGCCGTACCGTAGGTGCAACCACAATGGAGGGGTATCTGTTGAGAGGGCAGACAAACGTGTGGTTCCTGAAGAGGAGCAGCAACCTTTTCAGTAGTTGCAGGGGCAACTGTCCGAATGATTAACACTAACCAAAATGGCCTTGCTGTTCTGGTACTGCAAACGGCTGAAAGCAATGGGAAACTACGGCCGTAATTTTTCCCGAGGGCATGCAGCTTTACCGTATGATTAAATGATGATGGCGTCCTCTTGGGTAAAATATTCTGGAAGTAAGATAGTCCCCCATTCGGATCTCCGGCTGGGAACTACTCAAGAGGACGTTGTTATCAGGAGAAAGAAAACTGGCGTTCTACGGATCGGAGCATGGAATGTCAGATCCCTTAATCGGGCAGGTAGGTTAGAAAACTTAAAAAGGTAAATGGATAGGTTAAAGTTGGATATAGTGGGAATTAGTGAAGTTCGGTGGCAGGAGGAACAGGACTTTTGGTCAGGTGAATACAGGATTATAAATACAAAATCAAATAGGGGTAACGCAGGAGTAGGTTAAATAATGAATAGGAAAATAGGAATGCGGGTAAGCTACTACAAACAGCATAACGAACGCATTATTGTGGCCAAGATAGATACGAAGCCCACACCTACTACAGTAGTACAAGTTTATATGCCAACTAGCTCTGCAGATGACAAAGAAATTGAAGAAATGTATGATGAAATAAAAGAAAGTATTCAGATTGTGAAGGGAGACGAAAATTTAATAGTCATGGGTGACTGGAATTCGAGTGTAGGAAAAGGGAGAGAAGGAAACGTAGTAGGTGAATATGGATTGGGGCTAACAAATGAAAGAGGAAGCCGCCTGATAGAATTTTGCACAGAGCACAACTTAATCATAGCTAACACTTGGTTTAAGAATAATGATAGAAGGTTGTATACATGGAAGAACCCTGGAGATACTAAAAGGTATCAGATAGATTATATAGTGGTAAGACAGAGATTTAGGAACCAGGTTTTAAATTGTAAGACATTTCCAGGGGCAGATGTGGACTCTGACCACAATCTATTGGTTATGACCTGTAGATTAAAACTGAAGAAACTGCAAAAAGGTGGGAATTTAAGGAGATGGGACGTGGATAAACTGAAAGAACCAGAGGTTGTACAGAGTTTCAGGGAGAGCATAAGGGAACAATTGAAAGGAATGGGGGAAAGAAATACAGTAGAAGATGAATGGGTAGCTTTGAGGGATGAAATAGTGAAGGCAGCAGAGCATCGAATAGGTAAAAAGACGAGGGCTAATAGAAACCCTTGGGTAACAGAAGAAATATTGAATTTAATTGATGAAAGGAGAAAATATAAAAATGCAGTAAATGAAGCAGGGAAAAAGGAATACAAACGTCTCAAAAATGATATCAACAGGAAGTGCAAAATGGCTAAGCAGGGATGGCTAGAGGACAAATGTAAGGATGTAGAGGCTTATCTCACTAGGGGTAAGATAGATACTGCCTACAGGAAAATTAAAGAAACATTTGGAGAAAAGAGAACCACTTGTATGAATATCAAGATCTCAGATGGAAACCCAGTTCTAAGCAAAGAAGGGAAAGCAGAAACGTGGAAGGGGTATATAGAGGGTCTATACAAGGGCGATGTACTTGAGGACAATATTATCGAAATGGAAGAGGATGTAGATGAAGATGAAATGGGAGATATGATACTGCGTGAAGAGTTTGACAGAGCACTGAAACACCTGAGTCGATACAAGGCCCCCGGAGTAGACAACATTCCATTAGAACTACTGACAGCCTTGGGAGAGCCAGTCCTGACAAACTCTACCGTCTGGTGAGCAAAATATATGAGACAGGCGAGATACCCTCAGATTTCAAGAAGAATATAATAATTCCAATCCCAAAGAAAGAAGGTGTTGACAGATGTGAAAACTACCGAACTATCAGTTTAATAAGTCACAGCCGCAAAATACTAACTCGAATTCTTTACAGATGAATGGAAAAACTGGTAGAAGCCAACCTTGGGGAAGATCAGTTTGGATTCTGTAGAAATGTTGGAACACGTGAGGCAATACTGACCCTACGACTTATCTTAGAAGAAAGATTAAGGAAAAGCAAACCTACGTTTCTAGCATTTGTAGACTTAGAGAAAGCTTTTGACAATGTTGATTGGAATACTCTCTTTCAAATTCTGAAGGTGGTAAAATACAGGGAGCGAAAGGCTATTTACAATTTGTACAGAAACCAGATGGCAGTTATAAGAGTCGAGGGGTATGAAAGGGAAGCAGTGGTTGGGAAGGGAGTGAGACAGGGTTGTAGCCTATCCCCGATGTTATTCAATCTGTATATTGAGCAAGCAATAAAAGAAACTAAAGAAAAGTTCGGAGTAGGTATTAAAATCCATGGAGAAGAAGTAAAACTTTGATGTTCGTTGATGACACTGTAATTCTGTCAGAGACAGTAAGGGACTTGGAAGAGTAGTTGAACGGCATGGACAGTATCTTGAAAGGAGGGTATAAGATGAACATCAACAAAAGCAAAACGAGGATAATGGAATGTTGTCGAATTAAGTCGGGTGATGCTGAGGGAATTAGATTAGGAAATGAGACACTTAAAGTAGTAAAGGAGTTTTGCTATTTGGGGAGCAAAATAACTGATGATGGTAGAAGTAGAGAGGATATAAAATGTAGACTGGCAATGGCAAGGAAAGCGTTTCTGAAGAAGAAAAATTTGTTAATATCGAGTGTAGATTTAAACGTCAGGAAGTTGTTTCTTAAAGTATTTGTATGGGGTGTAGCCATGTATGGAAGTGAAACGTGGCCGATAAATAGTTTAGACAAGAAGAGAATAGCAGCTTTCGAAATGTGGTGCCACAGAAGAATGCTGAAGATTAGATGGGTAGCTCACATAACTAATGAGGAGGTATTGAATAGAATTGGGGAGAAGAGGAGCTTGTGGCACAACTTGACTAGAAGAAGGGATCGGTTGGTAGGACATGTTCTGAGACATCGAGGGATCACCAATTTAGCATTGGAGGGCAGTGTGGAGGGCAAAAATCGTAGAGGGAGACCAAGAGATGAATACACTAAGCAGATTCAGAAGGATGTAGGCTGCTGTAGGTACTGGGAGATGAAGAAGCTTGCAAAGGATAGAGTAACACGAAGAGCTGCATCAAACCAGTCTCAGGACTGAAGACCACAACAACAACAGCCCCTTACTTATTGCAGGCTACTAGAACTTCTGGCTACAGGAACTTTCGGAGCCGAGTGCGTGTTTTCTCTGATGGAGTATTGGCAACAATGCTCCAGCAGTTGTCACGAGCCGTCTTGGTGTGGTGAGAAGAGTAGGTGTTGAGCTCCCGCTCGGAGTGGTTGCGCGCGGCCGCGTCGAGGATAAATAGCCGAATGAAATGGCAGAAAATGCAGCTAACTCTTTAAAGAGAAACATCTGTTTATAGACGAAAACAATTTTTATAACTCAGCTATTTCGCAGAAGGGCACACAGGATTATCTGAGAGATTCCTGGTCGAAACAGTGTTGTGTAAGTGAATCAGTAATTGTCGTGGAGCAACATATTTATGGTATAAAGTAAACGAAAAGGCGTCGGTTATCAGTGATTATCTGCCTAAATAGTACGGAAACGCAACAAAGCAATGGTACTTCACTGTGAATGTGAAGCAAACGTAACTGTTAAACGAGACTGGATGAACATTAACGTTATTAAGGAAGTGTGTTTCGTGCAAAAGGGGCAATAAATCAATCTGACTTGTACTGTTATTATTTCAAAGTGACCTTTTTCATTCTTCAAATGAATAATTTTAATATCTGAGACGTATATTCATATTACTCACATGGTCTGGTTTATTTCGTAACGAAGCGTGTTCTGTACGTAAAGCTCCCACAGTTGAGTCTGATACCCAGACACTGGCAAAAATTAATCTTAAATAGAGAAGAAAAGACATCAACTAATGAGAGATGGGCTTTAATCTGTAGCTTATAGCTTAAATTGCAATTATGCACTGAAGCGCCAAAGAAACTAGTATAGGGATGCGTATTCAAATACAGAGATACGTAAACAGCGCTGCGGTCGGCAACGCCGATATAAGACAAAAAGTGCCTGGCGCAGTTTTAGATCGGTTACTGCTGCTACATTAGCAGGTTATCAAGATTTAAGTGAGTTTGAACGTGGTGTTATAGTAGGTGCACGAGCTATGGGACACAGCATCTCCGAAGTACCAATCAAGTGGGGTTTTCCAGTACGACCATTTCACGAATGTACCGTGAATATCAGGAATCAAGTAAAACATCAAATCTTCAACATCGCTGAGGCCAAAAAATGTCCTGCAAGAACGGGACGAACGACAAATGAAGAGAATCGTTCAAAGTGATAGAAGTGCAACGCTTCCGCAAACTGCTGCAGATTTCAATACTGGCCTATCAACAAGTGTCAGCGTGCGAACCATTTAATGAAACATCATCGATATGGGGTTTCGGAGCCGAAGGGCCACTCGTGTCCCCTTGATGACTGCACGACACAAAGCTTTACGCGTCGCCTGGGCCCATCAACACTGGCATTGGACTGTTGATAACTGGAAACATGTTGACTTGTCGGACGAGTCTCGTTTCAAATTGTATCGAGCGGATGGACGTTTGGAGGGTACGGAGATAACCTCATGAATCCATGGACACTGCATGTCAGCAGGGGAATGTTCGAATCATTGGAGGCTCTATAATGGAGTGGGGCGTGTTCAGTTGTTGTGATATGGGGCCCCTGATACGTTTAGATACGACTCTGACAGGTAACACGTAGGTAAACAACTTGTCTGATCACCTGCATCCATTCGTGTCCATTGTGCATTCCGACAAACTAGGGCAATTTCAGCAGGAGAGTGCGACACCCTAGACGTACAGAATTGCTACAGAGTGGCTCGAAGAACACTTTCATGAGTTTAAACACTTCCGGTGGTCACCAAACTCCCCAGACATGAACATTATTCAGCATATCTGGTATAAGGCAGGTGTACCTGCTTCTTAGGCTCTTCAGTGCATTAGCGCTTGTTCTGTAGAAGAGACGTATTTCAGAACAGTGAAAATAATCAAGTGCTTACACCTCTTAAGCTATGCACTCTACGTCCCGTATTTACTAAACTTTTTTTCCATCTCAGAATATGGAAAAGCAAACAGCGAAGATGAAAATGTGCTCATAGATCTTAAAGTAGGAATTTTAGAGCCCATGTTTACAAGACATTTTATTCAGTTTTTCCTTCTTTCGGACGCTATTACCTCCTTTTGTTCCCTGTTACCAGCTCTTTGAGGTTGTCTTTGGAGTTCTGGTTCACCTATTATTGACAATATATTATGATATCGAACACCACCAAAGATCTATGGCCGACACGATCTGTGATTCTCTTCGCCCGTCAACCTAATGAGGTGCGACTTGAGTATCGCACAGATGTTCTAATGGACCAAACTTGGCGTAGTTTAGCACTGTTTCAGTGTTGACTAACTGTGATTTTAGGTAACTGAACTGCTAGGTCATCAGCACCCTCACATGAAACAAATACTCGTAGATATGCCTGTGATTAAAATCAGTTGTAACCAATAAGCTTTAAAAGCACGCAGGAATAACACACGACGCCCGCATCTCGTGGTCGTGCGGTAGCGTTCTCGCTTCCCACGCCCGGGTTCCCGGGTTCGATTCCCGGCGGGGTCAGGGATTTTCTCTGCCTCGTGATGGCTGGGTGTTGTGTGCTGTCCTTAGGTTAGTTAGGTTTAAGTAGTTCTAAGTTCTAGGGGACTGATGACCACAGCAGTTGAGTCCCATAGTACTCAGAGCCATTTTTTTGAATAACACACGAACACAACGAACAAGAATTAATTTACAGAGCCGATTTAAAAAAGATAGCACGAAACACGGATACAACGAAGCAGAATAATTGCCTGTAAAATCAGCAGAACAACAACATTTGCGGGCGGGTTGGCCGAGCGGTTCTAGGCGCTACAGTCTGAAACCGGGCGATCGCTACGGTCACGGGTTCGAATCCTGCCTCGGGCATGATGTCCTTAGGTTAGTTAGGTTTAAGTAGTTCTAAGTTCTAGGGGACTGGTGATCTCAGACGTTAAGTCCGATAGTGCTCAGAGCCTTTTGAACAACATTTAAAAAGAGATTAGATTATCGTGACTGAATGACAAATACGTAGTAATGAGTGACTCTGCCATTGTGCGATGCTGAAATCTGTATCGCAATAGTTTGGAAGTAGGGCAGACAATAACATTCATCTCGTTGTCATTTGAAATAGTGGACAGATCTGGTGGAAGAACAGGTAAACCTCTTGATTGAAAAGAAGGCACAACGCAAGAAATAATGTGTCGATGCCTGTGGTCTGCACTCGCCACACTAACACACACACTCACATACACATTCACATTCACACGTAGACGCACGCATTCGTGTGTTCTGTTGACGCAGGAGAAAACAACGTGTCAGGGGACATTGTCTCTCTCTCAGCCATGTAAGGCCTATTTCTTCTGCTTGTTGTGCCTCGTAGGAGGTACGGTTTGATCACTCTGTTGACATTACTGACTGCAGCTTACTGACGCTCACTTCCAGCCATCAATACTCCCTCCAACATATGGTACTTCGTTTCACGTTAGTAGTGACTTCGCAGGGAGACAGGTCAAGGACACCCAGGGAGTTCATTTACATTGATTTAAGTGCGCCCAGGCACGCAGAAGAAAACTGCCTCCTTCTTCCGTCCTTCAAGAAGGGGACAAAACTGAGAACTGATTTTGTAGCTGCACCCAAAATCATTAACAAAACTTTTACTACAGTTTTACACCTTGAATTAAGTGAAAAAATGAAGAAAGCAGGCACAAATTTCTGTTTCTAATTCTGTAAACTACATTACCAAACTTATTCAAAGAGAAACGATATGCAATGTTACTTCTGATGTTTTATGTTAATCTTGCAAAATATTAATAGTCAAATTAACTATGAACTCTGACAAAGTGATCATTCCAGTTAATTAGTGAAACTTTAAAGATAAACTAAACTGTGTATTTTTGAGATGCTGTTCGGAATCCAAATAACAGCAGTTTTCAGTTACAGATCAACTAATCACTTTTCCTGATGCTAAGGCATTCATTAATGCTTCTGTTGAGTATTGTTATTGTCCAAACATTTGCACTGCATGTAACTACCCTTCAGTTAACAACATGACTGTCAAAAATGGTGCAGGAGAAAGGAAATGATGAGTCTTAAATTGATATTAACGCATATTATTGTAAATTATGCTAAAGGTTTATTAAGAACTAAATAATAATTTTCCTAGACATCACTGTTAGTCCTGTTACAGTTTTTATGATGAAAGCAAACCATCTTGCCTCTTAACTGAAACATAGACGACTAAGCAGTGAGCAGTTAAAACGTTACAGTACCTTTACGTTTCATGAGGGTGGATGTGATGGATTTTGGACCAAAAAATCGATTTTTCAAAAATATTATTTTCTTGGTCTACGTAATTTAATCTGCGTTGTGCGTGAATTTTATCGTGATAGCAGCTTTAGAAAGGCCTTTAAATTGTTGAACTGATTAACTCTGCACTGGCGGCCACTCTCACCTTTTCCGATATTTGGAAATGCTTCAGCGGAATCTTTGTCAGTGTGAAGGCTATTTTCTTTCGATATCTTTGGCTAACATTTATGTTTCTGACTGACATCTATATCTTTGCCTGAATACTTTCTTGCATGTTATTTATTTACGTTTTGACAATACTAGCACATATTAGTAAATGGAAGCTTGAATTCGCAAACCTTTACGTGGAAGTCAAGATTTATGCTTAATGGGTGGTGGAAAAAATGTATTTAGCATAGGGAGGCTTCGTGGAAATCGGTTTGCCAACAAAAAGAGGAAGCAGCTCAAAATGAAGAGCATAAGCTCTCAGCTTCAGCATCGAAACTTGGAACAGGAGAATTGTACAGGTACGTGAATGATGTTGATGTGGATTCCACTGATTACAGACATTGATTTGCAGCTTCTCTGCCAGGCTATGAAGTTTTCATGTTCATGTGTTTGCTGTAAAATTACGGGATACGTGATTGTCGTTGAAGAAGGAAGGGTGGGAATAGATTGTGATTTTAAATTAATTTGTAATTCGTGTGCCTATGAAGTTTCATTTTGCTCTTCCAAGAAAACTGACTCTGGTACCTATGGAAGCAATTTTAGGTTAGTATATGCTCTTAGATGCCTTGGACAGGGCAGGGAAGGAGGTAATTTATTGTGTAGTTTCCTGAAGATGCCTCCAACTTGTGTAAGGTTTGAAAAAATAAAGAAAGAAATGCCTGATGCTGTCTGCGATACTGCCAAAGTTTCTATGAAGAAAGCAGTGGAGGAATTGGTGGAAATAAACGAAACAGAAATAGATTCTGGGGTAAATATTCATGACAGTGTATCTCCTGCAAATGTTACTGACCCTTGTGTATCTGTAGAAATCTGGATGAAAAAGGGTCACGCATCTCTGTATGGAGTTGCATTTGTTCTTTGTATTGACTCAGGTAATGTTTTAGGTGTAGAAATTGTGTCTAAATACTGCCACCAGTGTGCAACAAGGAAAATGTCCAACAATGAAGACAGTGAGAAACTGTGGCAAGAAAGTCATGGAGTAGCATGCTCTTAAAATTATAGTGGCTCAACTGGGGGCATGGAGGCTGCTGCAGCTGTCAACACCTTTTACCCACACTGACACAGATTCAGATTCATTAATTTACGATGATTCCTGGTCCTGAGAACCAAGGGCATCGACGACATGTAATACCATTTACCCATAACTCTATTGTAGTCCTCTAAGGTCTGAAATGTCCGATAAGCAATGATGCCACGGCTGATAAGACTTTCTCGACTTTAGGTCCACGTATTAGAGCAATGGTGACCCAGCCATTACCGTGATGATTGACATCATTGCTGCTAAGGGTAAAGTTAAGAACTCCACCACAGAACGCTGATGTACCATGCAGGATAACTTGTGCGCCTACATAGTTCTCGGTACTAATAGCAATATTGTCTATTGCTTTATGGACTGTAAGGCGGGTACGCCTTCTCCTCCTATAATATCGTGGCATCTTCTGTGTGGGCAGTCCAGTTCTGTTGCTCGAGCGGCTGCACGAAGACTGACGCCTTCTTAACAAAATCATTACTTATATAGACAAAGGCTCAAGGATGCAACAGTTTTGTCTGTAAAATTAATAATTTTGTTAAGAAGAGGTCAGTTTTCATGCAGCAGCTCGAGCAACAGTATTGGATCGCTCACACCAAAGATGCCAATTATCTAGGGACCAGTATGGTGCTGGACATATTAAATATCTTGGTGATGGCGACTCCTCTTCTTTCAAAGCTGTAATAGATAAAAATCCCTGCAATAAAACAATAGAAAAGTTGGAATGTGTTGGCCACATCCAAAAGAGGCTTGGTGGTAGGCTTCGTCGCTTGCTGTGAAGTACTTGAGTATGGAAAACCAGTAAGAGGAAAAGGCAGGATTATTCGGAAAGAAATTGATTCTCTTCAGTTATTTTATGGGAGAGCTATTAGAAAAAACGCACGTAATTTAGAGGCAATGAGGCTTGCTATGTGGGTATTTTTTCCACAAACTATCCACTGACCAAGCAATAACGCACAATCTGTGTCCGAAAGACGATTGGTGTAAGTTCAACAACAGGAATGAGACGTATTCACATAAACACTCATTACCAGAACCTGTTATGAATGCAATTAAGCCCACATTCAGGTTTCTTGCAAACCCTTGTTTATTGAGGAAGTATCTTCACGGAAAGACACAAAATGCAAATGAAAGCCTCAATAATTTAGTTTGGATTATATGCTCAAAAACGACATTCTGTGGACTTGAAGTACTCAAAATAGGTGTCTATGATGTAGTTTTACGTTACAATAACGGAAGTAATGGCAGAATTAAGTTCTGAAGAGAGTTGGTATAGATCATGGTGTGTTTACAACAAAAGCATTTTACACCATCGAATAGAGCAAGATCAAGAAAGCTAACAGATCAGTATCTTACTTGCAAATACAGGCCACACATATTCGAAGAGGAGAGAAGAGGAACCTGGAAGATGAGGAGTATAAGTATGGAGGATTTTAAAATTGAGGTAAGCTTATTAGTTGTAGAAGTATGAGAAGAAAATCTTTTAACCTCATTTTCTATGTTTCACTTTTTTTACGTTATTAGAAGCTTTTCTCAAAAAGTAAATGCTATGAAGTGCTCAGGAACTGTTCGCAACGTGTTGCTGTCTCTCTGGAATCAAAAAGTACGAGATCCTGGAATTACATTCTGATTTTTACATGATTGTATGTAGAAAATTAAAAACTCTAGTAATGATACAATTTGTACCATAAACTAATAACTGCAGTTCAGCGGTCTTATACCTTCTCAGGACACTACAATAAAATTTTCAGATTAATTGCATGATTAGAATTTGAGTTATGGCTATTTATAAAAAGACAATAAAAAATTAAAAATTCAAAGTTCTGGAAAAATATTGAACCTGCGTATTTTCTGATACTTTTCCGTTCTCCTGCTTCACACATGCAAAATATTATAATCGTACATTAATAAATATGGCTGTAATGATTTTTTAAATAAAGGTTTACATTTTCCGTTACATCCCGCCTTAAAGATATAGATGCTACTCACCATACTGCAATCCTTCACAACAATGCTTATTGGACTTCTGGTGCGAGCTATTTCAACAAAGACTTAGTCTTAAAAACAGCGTTGTATCCAAAGTGATTGCATAACAGACTGCATATTACTGCAAATATACGAAATCATCCAAGCCTCCAATTGTGCAATGTTTTACTGTATAGAATTATCTGTTTGTTGCACACACGCCAGCCGTCGATCTCAAAGGACTAATGACTAGCTACGAGTCATTGTAACTGAGTACAGGTCTCTTTACACATTATGGGCTAATGCAAGAAAGACATAGTATATCCCCCTACTTTCGTGGACGAAGGCAATGTTCAGAAATTTAATATGACATTCTCTCAGGAAGCCATAAGTTATTTACAAAGATATTTGCAAACATTAACAATGTAAACAAAACAGGTTCATTAAAACAAATTATTAAACACATATTACATAATTCTCAACAGTTACTCACTGGTTTCACAGAAAATATGCAAAAATTTAGTCTATATTATATTGTGATGACAAAAACATGATAATAAGCAAAATTAGTATTGTTATATTACATGTTCTTCACCTTTTTCTTCAGGTATTTCATGTGGATAGTCTTAAGATGATCTACCCCAACATACAGAGTGACTGTTGTGCGAATAAGTGTAACACTTGTCATACAAATACACAAAAACTTTTGGATGAGTGTTGTATAGCTCAGTATTACATTTGCATATATATTAAAAATTCTCTTTATATTCTTTGCATTACTCTTATTTATATAAATGTTTTCCTCTACGAAACCAAAGTAACTGGATCATCCATCATGCTCTTTGTTCAAAACCAGTGTCTGTTTTTTTGCAATGAGTGCTATACATCATACTCTTTGCTCAAAACTAGTGTCTGTTTCATTGCAATAAGTGTCATATTTTATTAATTCGTGTATTTTACATAATGACGAACTGTTGTTTCACTTTTTTCTTTCCTACTAGTTCCCAACCTATACAAAAACAATATACTATAGTCCTCATCCACTATGTGATTAGTAAAAAAGTACGTCTATTCCACTAGAATATAAGAGCGCCAGAAATCACTTCTGTTTTACTCGTTGACTTTCCGTCAGTTACTACGAACTGTCACCTCTCTGACAGGAAATCACAAATCCAGTCACATAAGTGAGACGATATTCCATAAGCACGCAATTTCACTACGAGCCGCTTGTGTGCAACCATGTCAAAAGCTTTCCGGAAATCCAGAAATACGGAATCGATCTGAAATCCCTTGTCAATAGCACTCAAGACTTCATGTAAATAAAGAGTTTGTTGTTACACAGGCACGATGTTTTCTAAATCCATGTTGACTGTGCGTCAATAGACCGTTTTCTTCGAGGTAATTCATAATGTTCGAATACAATATATGTTCCAAAATCCTGCTGCATATCGACCTTAACGATATGGGCCTGTAATTTAGTGGATTACTCCTAAAGCCTTTCTTGAATATTGGTGTGACCTGTGGAACTTTCCAATCTTTGGGTACGGATCTTTCGTCGAGCGAACGGTTGTATACGATTGTTAAGTATGGAACTAATGCATCTGCGTACTCCGAAAGGAACCTAATTGGTATACTGTCTGGATCAGAAGACTTGCTTTTATTAAGTGATTTAAGTTGCTTCACTACTCCGAGGACATTTACTTTTATGTTTTCGATTCGAATTCTGGAATATTTACTTCGTCCTCTTTTGTGAAGGCATTTCGGAAGGCTGTGTTTAGTAACTCTGCTTTGGCAGCACTGTCTTCGATAGTATATCCATTTGCTATCGTTCAGAGAAGGCATCGATTATTTGTTGCCGCTAACATACTTCACATACTACCAGAATCTCTTCGGAATTTCTGCCAGGTTTCGAGACAAAGTTTCGTTGTGGAAACTGGTATAAGCATCTCGCATTGAAGTCCGCACTTAATTTCGAGCTTCTGTAAAAGATCGCCAATCTTGGGGATTTTGCGTCTGTTTAAATTTGGCATGTTTGTTTCGTTCTTTCTGCAACAATGTTCTAACCCGTTTTGTGTACGAAGGAGGATCAGCTCCGTCTTTTGTTAATTTATTTGGTATAAACCTCTCAATTGCTGCCGATACTATTTCTTTGAATTTAAGCCACATCTGTTCTACACTTATATTATTAATTTGGAATGAGTGGAAATTGTATCTCAGGAAGGCGCCAAGTAAATTTTTATCTGCTTTTTAGAATAGGTATATTTTTCGAGGATTTGGGGTTTACAATATTCAATCTCGCCACGACAACCAAGTGCTCACTAATCCCTGAATCGGTTTTGACGCTAGTTATTAACTCAGGATTATTTGTTGCTAAGAGCTCAAGTGTGTTTTCACAACCGTTTACTATTCGCGTGGGCTCTTGAACTAACTGTTCGAAATAATTTTCAGAGAATGCGTTTAGCACACTTTCGGATGATATTTTATGCGTACCTCCGGATTTGAACATGTATTTTCGCCATCATTTCGAGGGTAAATTAAAGTCACTACCAACTGTTATCGTATTAGTCAGGTACGTGTTTGAAATCAAACTCAAGTTTTCTTTGAACCTTTCAGCAACTGTATCATCTGAATTGGGAGGTCGGTAAAAGGATCCAATTGTTATTTTATTCCGGTTGCCAACAATGACCTCTGCCCATACTAACTCACAGGAAGTATCTACTTCAATTTTGCGAAAAGTTGAACTACTTCTGACAGCAATATACACGCCACCGCCAACCGTGTTTAGCCCATCCTTTCGGAACACCGTTAGGTTCTTCGCAAAAATTTCGGCTGAGCTTATATCTGGCTTTAGCTAGCTTTCAGTGGCTATAACGATTTGAGCATCAGTGCTTTCTATTCACGCTTGGAGCTCTGGTACCTTCTCAATACATCTACGGCAATTTACAACTGTTATACCAATGGTTCCTGTATCTACGTCCTTCCTGTGTTCAACCTGCACACCTTGCGACTGAAGCCCTTCTTGTGTTTTCCCGAGACCCTCTAACCTAAAAAACCACCCAGTCCAAGCCACACAGCCCCGGCTACCCGTGTAGCCGCCTCCTGCGTATAGTGGACACCTGACATATTCAGCGGAACCCGCAACCCAGCCACCCTTTGGCGTAAGTTGAGGAATCTGCAGCCTTCACGGTCGCAGAACCGTCTGAGCCTCTGTTTGAGACCCTCCACTCGGCTCTGTACCAGAGGTCCGCAATCGGTCCTGTCGACTATGCTGCAAATGGTCAGCTCTGCTTTCATCTTGCAAGCCTTTACCACTTCTGTTAGCCGCTCGAAACCAGAGAGAGACTCTTGTGATCCAAAGTGACACATCATTGGTACCGTCGTGAGCAACCACCTGCAGTTGGCTGCACCCTGTGCTCTTCATGGCATCCGGGAGGACCCTTTGCACACGGTATGCACACGGAGTGCACATTGGTTTTCTTACCCTTCTTATTTGTCTGACCTCTCAACAGATACTCTTCGCTGTGGTTGTACCTACGGTACAGGTAACTGTATCGCTGAGGCACATAAGCCACCCCACTGACGGCAAGTTCCGTGGTTCATGGGCGTTCGTTAAAAATTATGACAGGAAAAATATCAGCTGCTAATGACCACCATGTGCTGAGGTCAACCGACTATGGGATGGATATATTACACTTCACAAAATGGACGTCATGGACATTCAAGAAATATTCGAAACAAACAATTAACTTTGCACCATGAACATCGAATGAAAAATGATGCGTCACAGTGATCGCAAGGTTTGCACCATCAAGATCGAAGACGAACTCCTTGGCAGTTATAAACCGTGCAGGACGTTCAGCTACGAATCCACCTTTAAGAAATGCATATAGAATCATACCGGTGTAACGGCGTGATGAGAACTGATGGAATGTGATGGCATGCAACCGAATGTCGTGAAACTGGCTATCCGTTAAAGCGTAATTGTAGATTGTACTGTAATATGATTTATAGGCACGTAGAAACAAACATCCGAAAGCTGAATTTGTCCAGTACTTCCAGGTGGTATGAAATGGAAAGTCACACACTTTTCAGTAGGGATAGGTTGCTGTACAAGACAACGATTTTTATTGGCAGACGAGGAGTGAAGCACAAGTACGAGTAAGTTATTTTGACCAGTTATTGGTCAGAAGCAGTGATCATACCATAGTTGTAGTTGTCTAACGTCCATTTTCCCGCTCTTGCTTGCTGTGATGTAAATATTCCCTACTGCCCTTGCAAGATCACGCACACGAGACAGAATCGTAGGGGCAGAGCACCTACAACTTCTCGCAGCACAATAAATAACTTTCCAGCCAATTTAGCATCCAGATTAACAGTCGATAATTGTATACGAATGCGTTAAGTCATTGATGTTAGTTGATATTCATTCACTTCTCTTGGTACGTCTAATTTCCAGGGTTGAATTCATATGCATTTTCTCTTGAAATCCCCCTTGGTAGGAGTTGAAAACAAATTTCTTACTGAACGATGGAATAAGTTTTTTACCGCATCTACAAATTTGCGCAGTTTTTTGTGAATCGTCGAGTTAAGGCATTGCTTCAAATTTCGTTATCTTGCGTCTTCCAGGTCTGTAGCAGCACTGTTTGAAGTTAGGCGAACACCCACTGCTTCCTTTGAAATCACTGTTATCTATGTTGTGCGCAATTTGATGTGCATAACACAGTAATCACTATCATGCACATCCTATAAATTGTATCGAGCATCTTTGAAACGCGAAAACATCAGTTTTTGTAACAAGTGCGCCTTGTCCTCCCTTGAATATCCGTAGTTTTTCTTATGCACTGCACGGTCATGTTGTTGCAGACTTATTCGAAATCTGTTTTACTTTTATTTATTTATTTCTTTTACTGTGCTGCGGGAGATCTTCCATGTACGTAATTCTGTTTAGTACCCGCTCCTTGGACAACGGTCATCCTGCGCTACGTTTCACTGGAGACGTGATTTGTGGCTCCCTGTTCGACAAGAACGATGAACTACATGGCTCGTCACCCGTTTCAGTATCACTTTCACTTGTTAACCACGTGTCGTCGTCACTGTACTTCTAATGATCATTATCTGCCACTTCGTTCTCTGTGAAATTATTTGGTTTCCTTTCTGACGAAATGACAACTTCGGCAACTTTTGTTGTAGATATAATGCACTGTTTGCTTTGTTTATTGTTTCCAATAAGCTGCTTTGTATCAGCACCAGTAGCCCTATAGCAATACCGTGAGTTACACGTCGACAAAGCAGTTCAACTAAGCTCCGTTGCTTCATGCGGTGCTGACCACTGGATACCTCCAGTTTCGCCCCCCGTTGGAATTAGGAGCCAATGCCGTGGTTGCATGGTAGAGAATATGTAGGGCGTCGAATACCGTAAAAATCATTGACCTTTTGTGATCTCGCACTCAAGCGATTTCTTGTTAGTTTCATGAACCTGGGTCAACCTGGATGGTCAGCGAGATCCCTCACACGGGTCTCAAACGGGCCGTTGCTCGCAGATGATTGCCCAGTATGTCCTGTCAGTTACACCTACAAGGCACAAGTCCGCGTAGTTTTAAATGTTGTTCTTCAGCGAGGGGATTATTAGACAGATTTTCTAAGATAAGCGCAACATTTACAGCAACATCCAGTTCACTGTGCGAGTAGAAAAAGGAGAGCGCTTGCCCTTCCTCGACATTTTTGTCCGTCGCAAACGAAATGAATGGCGCGGTCACAGCGTCTACAGGAAACACATACCGATCAGCACTTGCAAGCCATGAGTTATCAAGACAGTCAACACAGGACACTATGATTCAAAGGATAGTACAACGTTCAAGAATGACATCGGACGCCGATAACGTGGCATATGAGGTGAGCCTACTACGTAAGATCTTCAGGAACTGCAAAGAGACTTTTGTGGCGGTGTTCGTAGCGACAAGCAATTCGCTGTAGAAACGGCTTACGAAGTCACCGCCACACTTTTAATAGCGGGCCGACCGGTCCGCTGGAACAGTGAACAGAAAGATGAAAACCCAAACACTCTGATTAAATAAAAGTCGGTACTTATCTTTATTAACGAAGATACAGAAACAGTAGTGAACTCCGTGTCTACAGAGATCTGTCTAGTTCGAGTCGGAGCGGCTAGGTCAGCGTCGGCTGACGACAAACAACAACTCTGCTGCGATGAACACACAACTGACTAGCAAGTACACAATTCGGTGGCGAGTATACAACTGAGCGACGAATACAGAACTGTCCTAGCGCTCGCGACTCCAGCGTTTAAGAAGCCAGAAGCCAGCGGTGGCGCGCGCAGACTTGCGGCGATTTCCTGTCTCGCTGGCGCTGCTTATGCGGACGGCGTCCGGACTTTGATGCTGCCAACCTTTTGGCAGCGGGCTCGGGTGGCATTACTGGCTAGGATATAACAGAGACCACCTTTAAGGAGACGGGAACTAAATTACATTTCTTCTGTTCTGTTGATTCGTACGCCTGCTGAAGAGAAACTAAAATAGATCTTCAGTCCTCAGCCGAAAATCTGGCTGTTACTGAGACCAGCAGGCGTTAGAACACATGGGGTTACGACACACCAATGTCGGACAAACAGCGCACACTGCAGAATACCCCAGGAAAGGAGTACTAGAAGTTTTATTGTCTACACTGTCCCGAGAAGTCTGTATTAGCTCGGAAGCACTAATAAACAGTCTAGCAGTAAATCTGGCTGATAACACTCCCCATAGAGACCGCGGCCCACAGCTCATCGAGGAGTGGAACCAGGTGATCGGGATGTTGATACGGGTACGTAGAATGGTAAGAGCATGTATGCCCATATATGCAAACACTGCGGGAACCAGTGACATCAAAGTCGGCAGCTGGTGTATGTAATAGCGTACCAGCAGCAGAAATGCACTCCTTCATTTGACAATGGTTAGGGAGTACTTGGTCGAAAGCTGGTGGACTTTAACCACTTCATGCGGGTGACAACTCTAGAAAGTTTTATTAAATACACTTTGGGGAAATTCTTCTAGGAGAAAACGAGAGCTTTGGATCTTAGAGAAAAACAATTCGCGCTGAGGAGCAAAGAGGTTAAAAGTAGAGCTCGACGGCTATTTTGGGGCCGAGTGTTGCGCTCGTTGTGTTGATAGGGCGGCGACCACGGAAGGCGCCAGATTTACGGCCCACTTTGGTCCGTGTCCGCAACCCTAAATCTGACCAGATGGGCGACGCCGGCCCGCAGTTCCACGTCGATTTATGCGGCTCAAGCAGCATTCGTGTGTACGCTCTGCACGCATTCGTAACGTTAATTTACCGACATGACCACAAATTAAAAATGTCACCCAGCTATAAATTTTATGCATATAATGGTGTGCTTGTGGGGCATATAATACGTGTTCCAGATGTTGTGTGAATATGCTAGCAAACACAGCACGTCTCGTCCACGCGAATAGGAACGATGTATGATATACGATGATTAGCCTTTCAGTAACTTCTTAGGCTATATGTCCATGACAGCTCACTGTTGAAGCACCTGGCACCAACGAAATAAGCGCAATGGATAAGAAAATAGTCATCTAAAAACACACCACGTTAATGACAAGTGACTCGGCCTTTATTATTGATAATGGGTTTTGGTAATCGTCTCACTTCGGCGAGGAACGGAGACCACAAATTTCTAACCTACCCCTTCTCATAGGTCCCATGGAGCCGACAGATTGCGAGGATACTGATTGCTACATTTCACCCGCTGTTCCAAATAGTCCTAAACGTTATCTCTTTCTTTCTCTCTTTTAATTTTTATTTCTTTTTAAATTGTGTCTTCTGTGTGGTTTGATGCGCCCTTCCACGAATTCCTGTCCTGTGCCAACGTTTTCAACTTAGAGTAGCAACTGCAGCCTACGTCCTCAATTACATGCTGGATGTATTCGAATCACTGGCTTTCTCTGCAGTTTTTACCCTTTACAGCTCCATCTAGCACCATGGAAGTTATTCCCTGAAGTCTTAACAGATGTCTTCTCATCTTGTCCCTTCTTCCTGTCACTGTTTTTCACATATTCATTTCCTTGTCGATTCTGCGAAGAACCTCTTCATTGTTTACCTTATCTGTCCACCTAATGTTCAACATTCTTCGGTAGCGCCACATCTCAAATGCTTAAATTCTTTTCTGTACCGGTTTTCCCACACTCCATGTTTCACTACATATACTCCCGTGCTCCAAACGTACATTCTCAGAAATTCCTTCCTCAGTTTAAGGCCTATGTTTGATACTAGTAGGCTTATCTTGGCCAGAAATGCCCTCTTTGCCCGTGCTAGTTCGTTTTTTATGTCCTCTCCACTTCGTCCATCATTGGCTATTTTGCTTCCAAGGTACCAGAATTCCTTAACATCGTCTATTTCGTGATCACAAATTCTTATTAAAAACTTCTCGCTCTTCTCGTTTCTGCTGGATTACTTTCGTCTTTCCTCGATTTACTCTTAGTCCATATTCTGTAACCATTATATACTTCATTCCACTCGGCAGGTGCTGTACAAAGTTCTTCACCTTCACCAAGGGTAGGAACGTCATTGATATCTTTTAACCTTAAACTTTAATCCAACTATGAACCTATCGTATATTTCAGTCACTGCCTCTTCGACATAGAGAAAAACAGTAGAGGCGAAAGACAATATTCACGTCTTACGCTTTTTTAATCACAGTGCTTCGTTTTTGGTCTTCCAGTCTTGTTGTTCAATCTTTATTCTTGTACATGCTGTATGTTACCCTTCCTTCCCACATAGCTGACCCTTATTTTCTCAGAATTTTGAGCTTCTTGTGCCATTTGACATTGTCGAGCGCTTTTCCCACATTGACAACTCATATGGAAGTGTCTTGATTTTCCCTCGGTCTTGCTTACATTACCAACCGCAACGTGAGGACACCCTTCTGGTGTCCTTACTTTTCTCAAAGCCAAACTGATCGACATCTAACAGAATATCAATTTGCTTTCCATTCTTCTATAATGTTATTCTTGTCAGCAACTTCGATTCATGAACTGTTAAGCTGATTGTGCTAAAAGCCTTGCACTTGTCAGCTCTTGTAGTCTTTGGAATTGTGTGCATGATGTTTCTTCGAAAGTGTTATGGATTATATCCAGCCTCATATATTCTACACACCAACGTGAACAGTCATTTCCTTGCAACTTCCCGCAATGATTTTAGGAATTACGACGGAATGTTATCGGTGCCTGCTGCCTTATTTGATTTTAAGTCTTACAATGCCGTTCCAAATTCTGATTCTACTACTGGGTCCCCTATCTCTTTTCTATCACATCATCAAACAAGAGGCCTTCAGTGTACTCTTCCCACTAACCCGCTCGCTCTTCTGCATTTAGAAGCGGAATTTCCATTGCACTCCTAATGTTAGAGCCCTTTCTTTTAATTTCACCGAAGGTCGTTTTGATTTTTCTATGTGATGTGTCAGTCCTTGCGATAAAAATTTCTTTGCCGATTTCTTCACATTTTTCATTCAGCCATTTCGCCTTAGCTACCCTGCTCTTTCTGTTCATTTCATCCCTAAGTGAATTGTATCTCTGTATTGATGAATTTCCTGGAGATTTTTGTACCTTCTTCTTTCGTCGATCAACTGAAGTAAGTAGTCTGTTACCCATGGTTTTTTCGCAGTTACCTTGATTGTACCTATGTTTTTCTTTTGCAACTTCTGTGATTGTCCTTGTTAGAGGCATCTATTCCACTTCAACTGAACTACCTGCTGAGTTGTTCGTTATCGCAGTATCTATAGCCCCAAAGAACTTAAAACGCATCTCTTTATCCCTTAGTATTTTTGTATCCTACTTCTTGGGCCATTGATACTTCCTGACTAGTCTATTAAACTGAAGCCTACTCTTCATCGTTACTAAATTGTAATCTGAATCTGTATCTGCTTCTAGGTATGCTTCAAAATCCAATTTATGATTTCGGAATCTGTGCCTGAGCATGATGTAATCCAACCGATCTCTCAGCCTTTTCCAAGTATAACTCCTACTCTTCTGATTCTGGAACAGAGTATTGGCTATTACCAGCTGAAATTTGTTAAAAACTCAATTAGTGTCTCTGTCTTCTCTCATTCCGACTACCAAGCCCATATTCTCTCATAACCCGTTCTTCTACTCCCACCCCTACAACCGCAATCCAGTTTCCCATGATTATTAGATTTTCCTCACCCTTACTAACTGAATAAACTGTCCAATGTCGTCATATACTTTCTCTATCTCTTCATCCTTGCCGGCCGAAGTGGTCGTGCGGTTAAAGGCGCTGCAGTCTGGAACCGCAAGACCGCTACGGTCGCAGGTTCGAATCCTGCCTCGGGCATGGATGTTTGTGATGTCCTTAGGTTAGTTAGGTTTAACTAGTTCTAAGTTCTAGGTGACTAATGACCTCAGCAGTTGAGTCCCGTAGTGCTCAGAGCCATTTTTTCTTCATTCTCTGCTTGCTGCGTCGGCCTGAGCTGTTGTTGTTGGTGTTGGTTTGGTGTCGTTTCAGGTGAAGGAAACCCGATTTCAAATATCCATTGCATGCAGTTCGCTGTGCATTATTCGCTCGGAGTCTGACTGACAAGACGTGGTGCTCGACTCCAGTGCCCGCCGGTTACGATATTTTTACGACCACTGTTCTTACTCTGTGTTACTGCGACTGGTGCACCATCACTCTTAGATGCGTTGGAAAGTCCACGTTCATGTGGCAAGTCGGGCAGCTCAGTTCACGGTGGAGCCATGTGGACGTGCATGCACAACAGATCCTGTCACGTCTTCACGTCGGCCCATTTTACTACGCTGTCACTTAGTCATGACTGACGTCACTTGTGGCTGGTCACATGATCACCAGTTCTCCTCCATCTACAGTGCTCCAAGGGGATCAAGGTGCTCCTGTAGGCTTATGCAGCCGGTTCTCAGCCGGCGGCAAATTTCAAGTCCGTTATTACACCACCGGCTGTGAGACGGGCACAGCAGCTATAGCTTCTTTTTGGTGTTTCTTCTTCTTTACTAATATATGGCATCAGATGTTACATGTTGTATACCACTGGAAAGCTGAGAAACCAATATCTTTAGGGGAGTAATACACACTCGATTTCTTTAGATATTTTGCGAATTATAACAAGCAGTTGTTTTCAGGTTTTGTTACATTTGTCTCTCCCCCCCCCCCCCCCCCACCCCAAACCCAATAAGAGAACACTCGCCAGAAACTGTGTTGTGTACTGTACAAAGCAAGAAAGAAGAAAATGATATAAGATATGGGTGTGAGAAATGTCTAGTGGTGCTGCACACGCCTCTGGTTTTTCGGATATACATCACCAACAAAAATTTTTAAAACAGTTATATCGCCACTCCTCATTACTTCAATAAACAGTAAGGCCAAATTTAGAAGGAATGCTTATGAAAAAATTATGTAATTCTGAGAAAAATCTGTAAGACAAAATGTGTTCATTTTCGTAAATTTAAATAATAAATATAGGGTCGACTATGGTGAAAGTGAATCGGTTAAAGTGTGCCTAATATTTTGTCCTGGGAGATTACTTGTTTGTTTAGTGAATAGTCGCTTTAGACCTTTGTTGCAAAAGCCTAATTTAACAAGAACGCTGTTTTAGGTCCCTGAAACTTGCCCCCATAGTACATATTGTGAACACGTGCTCATCACAGAATCGCGTTGGTGGCAGAAATTTTGATAACCACTATTTGACCAACGGTGGAGAAACTGTGTACTGACGTTGTGTGTCGAACCGAATCTTCTCCCCGTATTTCACGTAGATGCAGATATTGGAGACCGTTTGCCGGATGAAGTCAATCGACGTTATACTAGCGGCTATTCTGAACGTGAAGGCTGTGCGGTGACACCAGATTTCACCCTCTCTATTCATTTCTGTTCCATAAACATCCATAACACCACGGGAAAATAACATTGTCTTGCACAATTATCCATCACTGCTATCCACACGATGCAAAAACGTGGCTGACACTTTGCGGTGAGGAATGCACAGGGACGTATTTCAGTATTTCTGTGTAGAGTACGACCATGCTACTGGTTCAACGTTCTGATGCAAATGTATAAAAACGCAAAACTGAAAAACATGTGAGCTATAATCTAATAGGAATTTTTAAGTTGAACGACATGTAACAAGATGATGTAGTCATTATTGTAGCGTCAAACATGTATAAAGGAATTAGGCAATGAAGAACGTATTTACAATTATTTCATTATACAATTAATTATAATATATAGTTAAATTACAGTTGGTGGTGACCTCAATTTACCCTCGATATGTTGGCGAAAATATATGTTTAAATCCAAAGGTACGCCTAAAACATCATCCGAAATTATGCTAAAGCATTGTGTGAAAATTATTTAGAGTAATTAGTTTATGTTCTCATTCCAATAGTAAACGGTCGTTAAAACACACTTGACCTCCTAGCATCTAATAATCCTGACCTACTTACGAGCATCAAAACGGATACAGAGATTAAGGAACACAGGGTTGCCGTAGAGAGACTGAATACCGTAACTCCGAAATTCACCAAAAAGAAGGGGTTAAAAACAAAACTGTGTTTCGCTAAAGGCGGACCCTATCCAAAAACATACGTAAAAATATATCTTTTCAAAAAAGCAGATGAAAATTCACTTGATACTTTCCTGAGGTACAATCTCTACTCCTTCCAAATTAAGAATGTAAGTGTAGACCAGATGTGGCTTGAACTCAAAGAAACAGTATCGACAGCGATTGCGAGATTTATACCAAATCAAATAACAAAAGACTGAGCGAATCCCCAATGGTATACAAAACGTTTCAGAACACTGTTGCAGCAACAGTGAGAAAAAGCATGCAAAATTTAAGCAAACGCAAAATTCCCAAGATTGGTGGTGTTTTACAGAAGCTCGAAATTTAGCGCAGACTTCCATGCAAGATGCTTATAACAATTTCCACAATGAAACTTTGAATAGAAATCTGGCAGAAAATCCAAAGAGATTCTAGTAGTCTGTAAAGCATGCTAGCGGCAAGACACAGCCAATGTCTTCTCTGCGCGATAGTAATTGAAATACTATCGATGATGGTGATGCTACAACAGAGTTACTGAACAAAGTCTTCCTAAATTCCTTCACTGAAGAAGACAAAGAAAATATTCCAGAACACGAGTCAAGAACACCTGCCAACAAGGTTTCTTAGAAATAGATATCCTCGCGGTAGTGAAGCAACTCAAATCACCCAATAAATGCAAGCGTTCCGGTCCAGACTGTGTACTAATTACGTTAATTTCAGCGTATGCTGATGCAAAAGTTTCGTCCTTAACAATCATTTACAATCGCCCCCTAGACGAAAGAGCCGTACCCACAGACTGGGAAGTTGCACAGGTCACACCAATATTCAAGAAAGGTAGTGGGTGTAATCCTCTAAATTACAGGCCCATCTCATTAACGTCAATATGCAGAAAAGATTTTGGAACATATATTGTGCTCGAACATTGTGAATGTTGCACGGAAAGATTCACGTGTTCTTTTTTTCTGCACGCTGTACAAGTGTGGAATAACGGTCTGTTGACACATAGTCAGCACACATTTAGAAAATATCATTCTTGTGAAACACAACTAGCTCTTTACTCACGCGAAGTGTGGAGTGCTATCGACAAAGAATTTCAAATTGCCAGAATGAGATTTTCAATCTGCAGCGGAGTGTGCGCTGATATGAAACTTCCTGGCAGGTTAAAACTGTGTGCCGGACCGAGATTCGAACTCGGGACCTTTGCCTTTCGCAGGCAAGTGCTCTAGCAACTGAGCTACCCAAGCACGACTCACGCCCCGTCCTCACAGCTTTACTTCTGCCAGTACCTCGTCTCCTACCTTCCAAACTTTACAGAAGCTCTCCTGCTAACCGAGTTCGAGTCTCGGTCCGGCACACAGTTTTTACCTACCAGGAAGTTTCATATCAGCGCACACTCCGCTGCTGAGTGAAAATCTCATTCTGGAAATATCACCAAGGCTGTGGCTAAGCCATGTTTCCACAATATCCTTTCTTTGAGGAGTGTTAGTTCTGCAAGGTTCGCAGGAGAGCTTCTTTAAAGTTAGGAAGGTAGGAGACGAGGTACTGGCAGAAGTAAAGCTGTGAGAAGGGGGCGTGAGTCGTGCTTGGGTAGCTCAGTTGCTAGAGCACTTGCCAGCGGAAGGCAAAGGTCCCGAGTTCGCGTCTTCGTCCGGCACACAGTTTTAACCTGCCAGGAAGTTTCGGATTTCAAATTGATTCCCTATTCCCAGATTTCCAGAAGGCGTTCGAGAAGCGGCTTGTAATCAAATTGCGTGGTTATGGATTATTGTCTCTGTAATGCGACTGGATTCGTGATTTCCTGTCAGCAGGCCAGTTCGCAGTAACTGATGGAAGCCATGGAGTAAAACAAAGTGATTTCTGACGTTCCCCATGGTAGTGTTGTAGGCTCTCTGTTGTTCATTATCTATATAAACGAATTAGGAGACAATCTGAGTAACTGTCTTACGTTCTTTGCAGATGATGCTGTCGTTTATCGTATAGTGAATTAACCAGAAGCTCAAAACCGGTTGCAAACCGATTTAGATAAGATGTTTTTGTGATGGAAAATTTGTAGTTGACCCGAAATAATGAAAAGTGTGAGGTCATTCAGATGAGTAGAAAAGGAATCCGTTAAACTTCGTCACGCGATAAATTCTTCAAATCTAAAGGCTGGAAATTCAACTAATTTTCTAGGAATTACAACTACTAACAACTTAACCTGAAGAGAACACATACGAAATGTTATGGAGGAGGCGAACCAAACTCTGCGTTTAATTGGCAGAACACTTAGAAGATGCAACAGATCTATTAAAGAGACTGTCTGCACCACGCTTGTCCGTCCTCTTTTGAATATCGTTCTGCTGCACTGTGTAGGATCCATACCAGACGGGATTAACGGTGTACATCAAGAAAGCTCAAAGAAGGGGAACACGTTTTGTATTATAGAGAAATAGGGGAGAGAGTGTCACGGACGTGATACAGGTTTCGGGTTGGACATAATTAAAACAAAGGCATTTCTTGTTGCAGCGGAATCTTCTCACGAAATTTCAAACACCAAGTTCTCATACGAATGCGAAAACATTTCGTTGACTCCGGCCTACATAGGGAGAAACGAGCATCATCACAAAATTAGGAAACTCATAGCTCGCACGGAGAGATTTGGGTGTTCGTTTTTTCCTCACGCTGTTCGAGAGTAGAAAAATACGGAATTATTATGAACCCTGTCACAGGCACTTAAGTCTGCTTTGCGGAGTAGTCACGTAGATGTATATGTAGATGTACATTTTCATGTTTTCATTCAACATTCTGCTCGTTAGGCTGGTTATTAATGTATCCTCATTTCACATTTGGAATGGCTTAACCGGTGATTTCGAAATGTTAGCCACTTAAACACATTGTCTAGATAAATGTATGCGTGAAATTTCTTTGCTCTACATAATTATGTTTCTGTTTTTTTTTCTGTCAATGTAGTTGTCTCCCATAACATTTGTAACTCCACACCGACTCGTACAATATGTCCATTATCTGTATAAAAATCTTCTCCGTGGTCTATCATGGATTTCCTAGTTCTGGGCGATTAGTAATTGAAGATTAACAACAAACTTCATTGGTGTGTGAACTCTAACTGCTACAACTTGCAGCTCTTCGTCTGGTGGTAGGTGTAGAGGCAAAATTGTGTCAGAAATATTCCTTTGTATAAGAATTGCAACTCCTTCCCTGCCATCCACCTTGTCTTTTTTTATAAAATTGTACACAAGAAACACTGTACTTGTAGTATGCTCAGTCCATGTTTCCGACATCTCTCCCATTTTGGTGTAGTTTTTGCAGCAAACTTTCTTTTTTGGATACAACTGATAATGCATTCCACTTTTAAGCATTATTCTGTTTTATAAGGTATTCGATGCTTGTATCTGATGCTTTTCCTGACTTCTTGCAATTGTATATTTTTACCTCCTGTTGATTTTATTTTTTCTGTTACAGCCAGTATTAAACGGAAGATACCGTCCAGTTTGTGTCTTAATGACGTTTACCGTGTCGTGAATGCGTTCACAGGCTGGAAATTATTGGCTGAGAAGGTACGTAAGCCGAGCGATATACTCTCCAGTTGATGGATTTATTCCACTGTGAAGTGTCCATATTTATTTTCCTGTTGTGCCGTGACTTGCATTCTCTTCTCCCTGCACGCCTCCAGAATTCTACAGTGGAGCAAATATTTCCATGTCATTTATTCGGCACTGAATCACAGCTCTCCTGTTGGGAATATTCTCTCCTAACGAATAATACTCGGCATAAAGAATCTAATATGTTGCTTGCTTCGATATAAGATATGCTGTTGTGGTAGCTATTTCTTGTATTTGTTTTCTGCCAGTAACAACATCTTCTGTTTGTGACTGAATGATTTTCTTGGCAGTAAGTACATGGAATGACGGAGACGGGACAAATCTGTGATATGTATAAACTAGCGAATTTCTGCGTGTTGTCTAGCCTTTGCATTGGTTGTTAATGTGACGCAGCGTTGACATATGAAACATTGTCTCACAGCAGTTGTGTAGGGTTCTATGGAAGACCTCGCATTTTATAAATTTATAAATATATTACGAATGTTTGAGTGTCAAATGTTAACAAACAAGTTTAATGTTTCCAGAGCATTTCAACTCCATTCTGCGTATCTCGCTTTAACATTTCCTACCTTTGTAACTTTATGTTCACTAACAATTACAACCAATAGATCCTCTTCCCTTATTAAGAGGTCAGCCTTCCTCATTACACCTTGTTTGTTCACTTTGTGTGTGGGGTTATACACATCTTTGAAAACTTCTTCAAATGCTGATTTGCTGCCTCATTTTTCGTAAACTCCATTTAGCTCGGTTCTTTCCTATAGCAGGCACAATCACAAAGCAAGACATCATAATGTGTGCTTTGGAGTAATTTCATTTCCTTCCGGGTGGGCACCACAGCCTAGATAAGTTTGTTGAAGGACTTTGTTCCACAAAGCTGGGTATTAAATTACTTTACTTTGCACTACTAGTTTCTAGTACGGCCCAGTTCCACGTGCATCTAAAAACATTCACACCATAATTAATTAAAAGAGAGCTACAACTTAAAAGCCATACGACTGCATAGGATGTTGCGTTACGCAAACTTAGTAATTACCTATAGCAACAGATGTGGACATATCGTTTACGTCTCGTAAAAAAATCGTGTGTCATGCGAACATGCGTATTTTATTATACTGAGCGACATAAATTTTCATTCTTTCGGTTGAACTTATTCAGAGGTGAGCAATTTTTATACTATGTATAATTTTATTCAGTTTAAACAAATATCTCATTTTAATTTTTTAACAGTTCTGCAAACAACAATTAAGTTACATAAGTTGATTTTTCCTGTTATGTTACCAACCACGAACATTTACACACATGTGCACATAGTCATACGAGAATATTCTGCAGTATAACGATATACTCGTATATCATGTACGGGACCGCGTACGTGTTGACCTCTTAATGGTATTTGTTTCTCCCTTACTTCACTGCTATTATTTCACCTCGTTTGTTCTCTTTACTGGCATACTATTTTTTTATTAGGCCTAGTAAATATTCTTTAACCCATACCTCATTTCTGATGTCCGATCTCCGTATAATGATATGCTGCCCTGTTGTTATTAGGATTCGTTTAGCGTATTTAGTAACACTTTTATAATTTTAGTGATTACTTTGTCCCACACTAAAGGCATATATTTAAACTCACCCATACTTCAGTTTTATGTACCAGGCTATTAGTTTCGATATTAGGCACTATATATGAAGGGCTTATTTCAATAGTGGTACAAGTCCATTTTTTTCATTCTGAGATACAGAGTCCGAAAGTTAAATGAGCGCTGAAAAATCTGCAGTTGAGATATCAGAAGTATTCAGGTATATATACTTGAGTATTTCTAGTATCTCAACTGCAGATTCTTCAGCGCTCATTTAACTTTAGGACTCTGTATCTCAGAATGAAAAAAAAAAAAATTGACTTGTACCACTATTGAAATAAACCCTTCATATGTTGCTTACTAAAATTATAATGAATAAATGTTGTATAAATATTCGCGTTTTCTTTACGAATTACGTACAGAACTGTACAAGAAGTTTTGCGTACTGGTGCTTACGTGTGACACCGATTTGTAAATATATGATAAGGCTCCCTGTCTTCCATATAACTGTTACTAAAAGAAAAGACCTACTCTAAAATAGTGTATCGATATTTCATGAACAATTGTTTATAATTGTGTTTTTTAGCTACGTATTACAAGGTTTGTCTTAATGGTGTTACTGGTTAGATGCGGCATTTTAAAGATGTGGCAATGCTATGGTACTCGCAGCCACTATAATGTCTCGCACTATGCGTTTCAGATGATGAACTTCGAAGGCCGTATTTTTGACCAGTACGCATGACACACATTTTTTTGACGAGACGATGACGATGTACTCGTTTTGCTGCTGTAGGTGATTGCCGTATCTGCGTAACACAGCATCAATGTAATCGTGTGATTGTTTGTTGCAGATCTCTTTCTTCGTTGTAGGGTGTTGTCAGGTTTTTAGATGCACTTGAGAATGGGCCGTGCCTGACACTAGTAGTGCAGAACAAAGCAATCTGAAATAAAGCCCGGTGGAATAATATCACTTTTGAATAAATTTGTTTACCCGCTGCTACTGGATGGAGTTTACCAATAATCCTGCCGAGACTTTCGACGTACACCATATTAGGTCCAGATCTGTCCTCATATAGTCTGTGTTTTGAGATGCTATTCAGTCTTTCGAAAGTTATTGTGAAATCTCCTCCATGTTCTCTCTCTCTTTTCCAGTTGTCGCTTGTTGTCGCTTGTGAACGCTGTCCCCTTGTAGACTCCGCTGGAATTTTCACTTGTCGCCTTTCCTCAGGTGCTTGAGCATGTCTTTTATTTGTTGTTGTCATTTCTTGAGGATTTACTGACAAATATTTTAGGCTACACTGCACTATCACTAGAATTTTCACGGTGCGGTACACGGAAGAGCTCCGAGTACTTACCGTAAACAGGCAATGTTCACGTTACGATGTCCCGCGTCGAACAGACCTACAAAGAAGGCAGCAAACATGATACAATTTAAAAGCGAACTGTAGGTCAACCACACTTCTTTGACGTCTCCAAATAATGTTGGTATGACGATAATTACGGCCTTTTAGTTCAGCAAGGAAGGGAAACCGGGTAGAGTTGGACAAGTGGTAATTTTACACACTTCACTCACTGGTAGAACACAAATTTATTTCACAGTTTCAATCTCATAGCAGCCAATTAAATGTTGATTTATTTTTTAAAATTAAAACGACAAACAATGAGATCCCGTTTTGAAATTTAATGCCAATTTAAATAATTTACAGAAAACTTAAAGTCAACTTTAACCCAAAAACACTTAATATTCTTCGAGGCAAGAAGCTCCCTGTGTAAGACACAGAACGGAATAAGGGAAGGGTAAAGCTGTAATAAAGGCAGGCGCAAATTTAAACAACGGTACCAGAACTGCTCAGAACAGCCTTAATTACGAAATGGTGAGAATAAAAGATGATTTAAACTTGACTGATTAAGATTTAAAAAAACTTAAAATCATTCTTAAAACAATGAAAAACAATTTAGCAACGTAATTTTAAACCCAGAAATACACATCAATTGAAGATTTAACACATTTTACAATTTTCCAGTAACACAAGAGTAATTTACAACAGATTAAGGTATATGTTGGGATCCCAAAGCACATCAAAATTTGCTTCAGGTGAAGGCCACAAGCTAAAGGATACAAATGAAGAATTATTACAAGCATAAACTTATCTTTGACAGGGACATTAAGTAGTGCGGCTGCGGTTGGAGGAAACAGCGTGAAAGACAGTGATCGGCAAGAGCAGCCGATTGCATGCACTCCCCGGCTAAACGAGCCGACGGTGTGTGAACAAGTGGGGCCCGGTCTTGGTTAACACGTACCAGTAATGAAGTACAAGAGGTTATTAACGACAGTTTCCTACAGTACAAATAATTTTAGTTAGACAGAATTCTAACACACAGCCGTGCATCAAAAAGATAACTCTTAATGTAGAATTGAATTCTTACCAAAAAAAATGACAACTTAACTGCTTCTTAATAAGTTAACCGAATAGAGTAAGAAACCAGTTACAAATAGCAAAAAAATAGTAATTTCAGCAGTAAGGTAGTAATATAAAAAATATTCCTTTGTAGCAAACCATTACAGCAGCCACAGGGATACTCGCATGACATTCAAAGCTCAGCAGTACACACATTAATCTATAGCGGATAGGAAAGAATAAATGCGTTCTGGAACAGACTAAAATTTGTCTCAGCCACTTGAATAGTACAGACGTAACATATAATTTCTTAGAGAGCATAGACCTTTAGCACTAACTTGAAAGAAACCAGACCATCAAAAGAAAACTATAAACAGGCAAATAAAATAGCAAAACAGACACACGTTCTGACATGAACAATTAATCATCCCTGGTAACTAATAATACTAAAGATTTCATTACACTTCCAACTGAATATCACCTGACCAATCATTTACTATAAAAATGGGAAGAATTAAGCGAAGGTGGACAAGAACAGGTAATGCATATCCTAATACACACCGCCAACCTTCAAGATAAGCTTTCTTCTGGATCACGGCGTTTTACACTGGCTAAAGGTTCACAAGCACCACGAATACGTAAGGTAAACCTTTTTTTTGGTCATCAGTCTTCTGACTGGTTTGATACGGCCCGCCACGAATCCTCTCCTGTACAAACCTCTTCATCTCAGAGTAGCGCTTGCAACCTACGTCCTCAGTTATCTGCTAGATGTATTCCAATCTCTGTCTTCCTCTACAGTTTTTGCCCTATACAGCTCCCTCTAATACCAGTACAGATGTCCTATCATCCTGTCCCTTCTCCTTATCAGTGTTTTCCGCTTATTCCTTTCCTCTCCGATTCTGCGTAGAACCTCCTCACTCTTTACCTTATCAGTCCACCTAACTTTCAACATTCGTCTGTAGCACCACATCTCAAATGCTTCAATTCTCTTCTGTTCCGGTTTTCCCACAGTCCATGCTTCACTACCATACAGTGTTGTACTCCTGAAGTACGTTCTCAGAAATTTCTTCCTCAAATTAAGGTTTGACCAGGAATGCCTTTTCCGCCATAGCTATCCTGCTTTTTATGCCACTGCTTATCTGCTTTTGATGTCCTCCTTGCTCCGTCCGTCATTGGTTATTGTGCTGCCTAGGTAGCAGAATTCCTTAAATTCATGGACTTCACGACCATCAATCCTAATGTTAAATTTCTCGCTAATCTCATTTCTACTAATTCTCATCACCTTCGTATTTCTTCGATTTACTCTCAATCCATACTGTGTGCTCATTAGACTACTTATTTCGTTCAGCAGATCATGTAATTCTTCTTCACTTTCACTCAGGACAGCAATGTCATCAGCAAATCGTATCATTGATATCCTTTCACCTTTAATTTTAATTCCACTCCTGAGTCTTTCCCTTATTTCTATCATTGTTTCCTCGATGTACAGATTCAACAGTAGGGGCGAAAGGCTACATCCTTGTCTTACACTCTTTTTAATATGAGCACTTCGTTCCTGGTCGTTCACTGTTATTATTCCGTCTTGGTTGTTTTACATATTGTATATGACTCGTCTATCCTTACAGCTTACCCCTTCTTTTTTCAGAATTTCAAACATCTTGCGTCATTTTACATTGTCGAACGCTTTTTCCATCCTATGAACGAGTCTTGATTTATCTTTAGCCTTGCTTCCATTATTAACGGCAACGTCAGGATTGCCACTCTCGTGCCTTTACCTTTCCTAAAGCCAAACTGATCGTCATCTAGCGCATCCTCAATTTTCTTTTCCAATCCTCTGTATATTATTCTTGTAAGCAACTAGGGTGCATGAGCGGTTAATTTGATTGTGCGATGGTTCTCCCACTTATCAGCTCTTGTCGTCTTCGGAATTGTGTTGTATGATGCTTTTCCGGAAGTGAGATGGTATGTCACGAGACTCATACATTCTACACACCAACGTGAATAGTCGTTTTGTTACTACTTCCCCCAATGATTTTACAAATTCTGATCGAATGTTTTCTATCCCTTCTGCCTTATTTGACCTTAAGTCCTCCAAAGTTCTTTTAAATTCTGATCCTAATACTGGATCCCCTGTCTCTTCTAAATCGACTCCTGTTTCTTCTTCTATCACATGAGATAAATCTTCCCCCTCATAGAGGCTTTCAGTGTATTCTTTCGAACTATCCGCTCTCTACTCTGCATTTAACAGTGGAATTCCCGTTGTTCTCTTAATGTTGCCACTCCTGCTTTTAATGTCACCGAAGGTTGTTTTGATTTTCCTGTATGCTGTGTCTGTCCTTCCGACAATCATTTCTTTTTCGATGTCTCCACATTTTTCCTGCAGCCATTTAGTCTTAGCTTCCCTGCACATCCTGTTTATTTCATTCCTCAGCGACTTATATTTCTGTACCTGAGTATCCTGGAACATTTTTGTACTTCCTCCTTTCATCAATCAACTGAGGTATTTCTTCTGTTACCCATGGTTTCTTTGCAGTTACCTTCTTTGTACCTACGTTTTCCTTCCCAACTTTTGTGATAGCCCTTTTTAGAGATTTCCATTCCTCTTAAACTGTACTGATTACTGAGCTATTCCTTATTGCTGTATCTATAGCCTTAGAGAACTTCAAGCGTATCTCGTCATTCCTTAGTACTTCCGTATGCGACTTCCTTGCGTATTGATTCATCCTGACTAATATCTTGAACTTCAGCCTACTCTTCATCACTACTACATTGTGATCTTATAACACTCTTGTCCGCTACTGTTATACCATAACCTTCCCGAGGGGAACCACAACAACTTTTACATTCGACATAATTAAGAACCCTAAGTGAAGGTCAGCAGTTTACATAAAAGAGAACAAACACATTAAATAAAACAGAACATTTTCACATACTGACGTTTCTACAAAAAATTATTCACACAGAAATTACAATTATGTATAGTAAGTTTTGTTCCCTCCAAATGTGACAAGGAATTTAAATGACAGATATACTACACTGCGTAGAATCAAATCATGTCATCAAAGTTTTTACCAAGATAGGAGTAAACAATTTTGTGTCATCGATTCAATCAAACACATTTACAGAAGCTCAACGATGTAACATTAAATAAAACAAAAGCAAAATAAATCAGTAGAGTATTAGAGCTATGGTGATACAATCTGAGTCTGTACCTGCACCTGGGTACGCCTTACAATCCAGTATCTGATTTCGGAATCTCTGCCTGACCATGATGTAATCTAACTGAAGTCTTCCTGTGTCTCCCGGCCTTGTCCAAATATACTTCCTCCTCTTGTGATTCTATTCGCTATTACTATCTGAAACTTGTTACAGAACTCAGTTAGTCTTTCTCCTCTCTCATTCCTTGTCCCAAGCACATATTCTCCTGGAATCTTTTCTTCTACTCCTTCCCCTACAACTGCATTCCAGTCCCCTATGATTATTAGATTTTCATCCCCCTTTAAATACTGTGTTGCCCTTTCACTATCCTCATACACTTTCTCTGTGTCTTCATCTTCAGCTAGCGACGTCGGCATTTATACCTGAACTATCGTCGTTGGCGTTGGTTTGCTATCGATTCTGATAAAAAGAACCCTTTCACTGAACTGTTCACAGTAACATACTCTCTGCCCTACCTTTCTATTCATAACGAATCCTACTCCTGTTATACCATTTTCTCCTGCTGTTGATATTTCCCTATACTCATCTGACCAGAAATCCTTGAATTCTTCCCACTTCACTGACCCCTATTATATCTAGATTGAGCCTTTGCATTTCCCTTTCCAGGTTTTCTAGTTTCCCTACCACGTCAAGCTTCTGACATTCCACGCCCCGACTCGTAGAACGTTATCCTTCCGTTAGTTATTCAATCTTTTTCTCATGGTAACCTCCACCTTGGCAGTCCACTCCCGTAGATCCGAATGGGGGACTATTACGGAATCTTTTGCCAATAGAGAGATCCTCATGATACTTCTTCAATTACAGGCCACATATCCTGTGGATACACGTTACGTGTCTTTAATGCAGTGGTTTCCACTGCCTTCTGCATCCTCATGCCGTTGATCATTGCTGATTCTTCCGCCTTTAGGGGCAGTTTCGCACCACTAGAACAAGAGAGTGCCCTGAACCTCCGTCCGCCCCTCCGCCCTGTTTGACAAGGCCGTTTGCTGAATGAGGGTGACTTCTTATGCCGGAAGTCTTGGGCCGCCAAAGCTGATTATTTATCAAAATATAAGTAGCGGCGGAATTCGAACCCGGGACCGAAGGCGTTTTGATTTTGAATCAAAGACGCTACCCCTAGACCACGTGTGCATAAGGATACCTTAGAAAACAAATTGTAATGAGAAAGCAGCCAGTGAATCAGTCTAAAATGTCTACCAGATCTTGGTATCACACGAACGTCCGTACCCAAAAAAAAGTAGGAAGACAGACCAAAATGACTGTGAACATTGTCATGACAGCTCGGCGCCCTTCTGATAAATCACAGCACATGCCACGTCGGTACCAGATAACTAAGTGAGGTAACACGACCCCGATATTGGACGCTCGCCAGCAGCTACCATCGTGATGAAGAGCCCCCACGGAAAGCTCGTCACAGCTTCGTTCTTCAGCTCGTACTGCCGACCAAATCGCGTTACCACGCCCGGAGCCGCCACACCAGAGGACGCAGCGCTCCAACGGCAACATGTTAATCAAAGATCAAAAGAACAGCGATATCGATACACTGCGAGAGAACCGCCAAAGCTCAAATATTATTAAGAGGAAAATATCCAGTGCGATCTAAGGTTCCTGTACTGAGCGACATCTAGCGCACGTTTTACTCTTCAAATTCTTGGTTAGCATTCAAGCTACAAATAGGCCAGTGGATCGTCGACAAAGTGCGCTGTTTCAAAAATTATTTCTGGAGCAATAATAAAAATCAGTGACTGAAAACGTATATAGAAAGATAAAAGGAAAACATTAAGGGAGGCGAAAATTAAGTAACGTACTTGACACTGGGAAAAAGTAAAAAGGAAAAATAAATAAGGAGAAAATGAATGAGAGGGAAAGCCTCGTGGTACAATTATGCACAAAATACACTTTGATAAATGTGAACGCATTGTTTGAGAATCAAGGAAAAAGTTTATTGACGTGCAAAAGACCAGCAGTCAGTTTTTTGACAGGTTATAATATTATCGTCGTAAGATACAGTTTTACGAATCAGGTTTTAAACTTCAGAACATTTATAGGGGCAGATGTGTATTCTGACCAGAATATGTTAGTTGTGGAGAGCTAAAGACATTACAAAGAGATAGGGCTTTAAGATGAGACCTGCATAACTTGAAACAATCAGATTTGTGGAGAGTTTCAAATGGAAAATTAGTCAACTACTAATTGAAACACGATAAATGAACACTATACGAGATGAAAGGGTAGCTTTGCGAGACTGAATAGCGTAGTCAACTGAGAAAAGCTAATCGAAAAGGTAAGGCACATATGAACTCACTGAAATGCACGCTTTCTTAAATTTCTTTAATAAAAGGGGAAACTACATAAATAAAGCGAAAAAAGGAACATAGACGTCTAAAATGAGATTGAATGAAGATTTTACGTGGCAAAAAATGAATGGCTGTAGGAGAAATGCAGATCTGTAGAAGTTACATTTTAAAAAATCAGAAATTTAATTTAACCATGTTGGTATTATAAAAAACGCCACTGTGTTTATTACTCGTTTCATCTCCCTGCAAGGAGTGAGCCAGGAGGAATGGTGTATATTTAGGCATACGACGGGAATGATCATTGCAAGCAAAAAATTCTAGTAAACATGGGCTGTAAGACGCATGCCTTAAGACCCATGCGCACTCCTTGATCTTCAATACTGTGAAACAAATCTGTTCTACTGCAAGCTCTTTGCTTTCCATATTTTGAGATATATTGGCATGGACCTAAACAAGAAAGAACGTCCAGTAAACATGGGCTCTAAGGTGCATATCGTGATACCTGTGAGCACTTCTTCATCTGCACTATTATGAAACGCATCTCTTCTACTGAAAAAGTTCTCATAGCTTTTAAGATGTGCACTTCAGAGCCCATGTTTACTGGACATTTTGCTTTGAATGATGGTACCTGCCATATCCCAGAATATTGACCATTCCACATGGGGCACCGTGTATAGTTACAGACGCTGATACAGATTTTACTGATTTTCGGTAATCTGCGAAGAAGCTCACTCCGATAACCCAAATACGCAAAAAGATCCTTATCTTTACTTCGACCATGTAATGCAGAGAGACTGTTATGAAACATCTTGACTAAAACTGCGTACCAAACAGGTATCATTGCATTTCGTGGGCACTACTCTAACTGTCTCTCTCCTTTCTGCTTTACACATTCCCTTTTATTTGTTATTCATACTCATTCTCAACGTTCTTTTCATAACACGAGGGTGCTGTTTACCCGTTCAGATTCAATACGTGCTCAAATAAGCGCTCGACCGAACAGCAGGGGGAAAAAGCCATGCTCGTTAAGGCCCTTAGTCTGCCTTTGGTGGCGGATCGGTGCAGAGGCAGCTGTTTACGTCCTCGGCACGGCGCGCTTTCGAGGCGTTTATGAGCATCGGTGGCTTTCGTGCAAGTGAGTGTCTTTTCAAGTAATAGCCAATTCAAATTGGAAATCGACTCTGAAATTCAGATGCATGACCTCGACCTCTTCACCTCTCATATATGAGGTGGTACTCCAGATGGATTCCAGATAGATGCATGAGCCTGACCACGTGCAGGATGTTTTATAAACGATGATGTCAAAGGAGATGAATAGAAGCCCCATGGCGGTATGAAAGTTGGTGCGATATTTGTGCCCACGGTAGCACTTGTGCCTGCTGGACATCAGGATTCACTCCCGTCATCTGATACAGATATGCATCCTCGGCAACAGTAGTCCCCCGAAGAGGCATAAGAAGCGAAAATGACCTCAGCCGGTGCGCCTAAGACACAGTCGCGAGCTGATGTGATCTCTCACCACCATGATGAACTTCAGATGTACGCCTCCACGTCAGATAGTGACGGGTGTCCTCCCACCGGGCCGGCCGGGCATTCGCTTTTGTCAGACACGCAGCCATTGGTTGCCGGACCAAAGCAACGAACGACTCCCTCTGACAGGCGAAGTATCTCTACAGCCATCACGACCTATTAGAAAGGCGTCTTAAGACCTTACCACTCATCTAACGGCAAGAGCGTATGATATTATCCCGGAATCTTCGGCCGAGGATGCACAAGCGACTGTTGCCTTGGCGGCACAGGAACAAAAGAATGCTTTGTGCGGTGAAGGGGCGATTCGGCTTGGCTGATCTGCTCCTGTTATCCTTCTGTTGCTATGAGTGGCCCACTGCCCGTAGATCAGCTGCACGCTTACATGTTTGCCTCCATCAATGTCAGCGTGATCGGCACGCATATCGAACAACTGCTCTGCCTTATCCTCTTGGCGGCGGACGTGATTTTGTTCTACTGTAGGAAGTTTGGCTGGAGACCTTACCAGATTTCTATCGGTTCACTGTCTACGTCAGTCATGCTGTTACGTGAAGTAGTGGAATAGTTGCCCTTGTACGAGGTGGAACAGAGGTAAACAGTGCTGTAAACTTGCCGTCGGCAGAGGGACTGGCGTTAGATTGCTTGGGACTCGCCTTATTAATGTCTATGCCCCTTCTGGGACGGATGAAAGGCTGGACTTGTCGCAGTTCTATGCGGAAGAAATTACGCCTCTCTTTTTGGGCCGTTAGGATCACTTCATTATTGGAGGAGGCTTTTAAAGCGTGCTGTCTTGGCAAGACTGACAACCAAACTACATCCCTACCCCAAACTGCGTATCTTGGTACAACACGTGTGTCCTGCTGATGCTTGAGATATGGCCCAAAAGATCGCCTTATTAATATCCACATGGGGTTCCGGGTACCTCATTCGCCGCAGATCCGACCGATGACTACAGTGATGGCACAGTGGACCCAGGCGGCCTTTCGTTACTTCGTTAGTAATGTACTTCTCTTCAAGATACGATACGATTCCTACACTCATTTCGCAGCGGAAGACTAGGATTTACCAACGATCGCGCGCTGGCAGCGGTCCTTTACATCAACACCATGGTGAAGATGTGGACCTATCATCGACACAGTTTCACCGACCACCTCATTGATGAACTGGCGCCTCCATTCTGCTTGCCCCCTGCTGCACTTGCTAACTTCGCGCCTACCAATCGTCCACGTTAGAACATTCTTCCTCGATTACAGCTACGTGCACACGAATTTCCCCCTTAGCAGGACACCTACGAGGCGTCAGATGGCTAGCGGTGATAGTAGCCCGAGCTCCTAGTTGCAAACGAACTCTTACTTATACGTTTCATGACTAATCAAACTCGAAAACGTTAAGTTAATAGTACTTAAAACACCGCATTTCAACGTTAACGCCTATTTTTGCCTATTTTAGCTTTACAGCCTTGAAAGGTACCTATTTCTTTAATGTAACATAAATTCTTGTATTTTCAAAAGATGAAAATTGCTTACAAGAATCGAAAGTGACAGGACTGAAGGCGATATTTGAAAAAAAAAAAGTCTGTAGCTTTTAGAATCCTAGTCAACTGCCAGTTTCCACAAAGAAATATATTCGTAAGTCGTGAACTGACCTCAGTTGAAAGAAACGCCTTAAAAAAAATAAAAAAAATCACCTGCCTTCTTGGTTATAACCTGATTGTCATTGTACAAAAGCGAGGCAGAATTTTTGTTATCGTTCTGCCAAACTGAACTAATACGCACTATACAAATGGTAACATGAAGTGTAACATGGTCATTGTATAATATCTATTGTAGTTTCAGTGGGCGCATAGTTATATAGGAAAAGCCGAAAACAGCTAGTTCGAAGTGTACTCGTAGAAGACTGTGGCTGCCAGAGTACGACAGATGAAAAAATTATATTCTGCCAAGCATGTGACAAAGAGTTTAGTTCCTTTGTTATGTTTCTTAACTTTTTTTGCCATTTCGGAATCGCGAATCTCTTCTACAATCTTTGGACATGGGAGCATTCGTGAAGTATATTGTTTTGCAAAAATTGTTTAACATTATAACACAAGACACTGGGCCTCAGTTCATCACTTTTATTATAATTTTAAAGTTTCTGAGTTCGACTTCGATACAAAGGTAAAGTAAACTATGAATGATAATAACAACACTCAGTAACCGTTCAAATTATCATGAAATTTACAACAATTAAAAATTCAGAAACGATGAGCTATGCACTTCTGGAAACACCTCAGCATTCTTGACTTTTTAATTGTAATTTTTATAGTAATTTGAACGGTTACTGAGTTTTCTTACAGTAATTCATAATCTCTCTGAGCTGTCGTTGCTCTACCCAGAAAGTTGTTTGGTAAAGTAAACTATACGAAAACCTAGGGCTATAGGACAAAGCATAAGCATTTTTAAACTGATGGCCAAGCCTATTGTTTTTAAATTTTATGTTGGAGCAAAAATCCATTCAGTGACAGCATAATTGAAAGAATGAAACGGATAAATTGCAATGTATTGTTTTTTATTTTGCTAAAGCTAATTACTTATGTCCCTTAACAATAAGAAATACACTCTTCCAAAGAAAGAACGGTTCACCGCAAAGGTATTATCCGGATGGGACATAAATCGATAGGTGTGATGTACATGTACAGACAAATGATTTCAATTTCAGAAAAATTTGAGGATTTTTTCCAAGAGAAAGCGTTTCACAAAATGAGAAAATCAATAACACACTGGTCCACCTCTGGCCTTTATGCAGGCAGTTACTCAGCCTCTCACTGTCCGATGGGGGTGTTGTGCTCCTGAGTGATATCGTCAAAATCCCGAGCAAGTTTGAGGGCCTTGCCTATAATGCTCCAAATGCTATCAACCGTGGAAAGACCCAGTGACCTTGCTGGCTGAGTAGGATTTGGCAGGTATGGAGACAAACAGCAGAAACAGTCACCATGGTTTCGGAAGGGCATTATCTTGTTGAAAACAAAGCCCATGCTTGCATGAAGGTGAGGAAGAGGATGGTGGGGTGTGTCCACGGATAGCTCCTGATGACAGGACAACAAAGTTTTAAACATGGCTGCACGTTTAGAGACCGTTTCTAGGCTACAATTGCAAAAAATGAGCCATCGGTCACTATTTTTAGACTTAATTAAGCTGGTTTCGACACTACTAGGAGTGCCTTCATCAGAATTGAAAACAAAGTGGCCACTTTAATTGCTTTCAATTCTGATGAAGGCACTCACAGTAGTGTCGAAACCAGGTTAATTAAGTCTAAAAATAGTGACCGAGGGCCCACTTGTTGCAATTTTGATAGGATAAAATTTATTGGTCAAGCGCAATACATTGGTTGTTTGCCCCTGTGGGTGAGGTTTGCTTCCACACCTAGTATTCTCGGCGGCGGCGGAGATGGCCGGCGGACGCTCACACTTGGGCCCGCTTCGGTGACTGTAGCTGCGCTGGCGTTAACTGGAATTTGCTGCCTCGGTGGCTGCGCTGCGGCCTTTCTGGATCGTACAGCGGCGGATGGAACCACGCGCCGCGGGCCTCTCTAGTGGAGGCGACTGGGCGCGTAGCAGCGGGACAGGTCAGTGCCCTTTCTCAGCGACCATATCCGGCTGCGGCTGTCTGGTGTCGGCGGGCCAGGGGCTCCGGCTCCATCACTTGTCGCGGCGGTTGTAGAAACAACGTTCCAGGATGATGGCAACAGTGCATTACTGCAATGAAGCCAAAGGGATGACTCCGACGGCAGTCACGGCGGCGGCGTCACTCGGGAGCCTTGTAGGCGACGAATTGCATTGAAACAGTGACTATTACAATGACTGCAATGGTAGTGATGACTCAGAACTGATGGCGACACTAAGTGACACAGGCTCTGCATCACTCCAACGCCTCATGACGTACAAAGATGACGAGGTGGCTGTTGGTCCTTTCTGCCGCTGATGTCTGCGGTTCTTCTTCCCCTAAAGGCTGTTGGAATATTCTTGTGTTGCTCGGTTGGCGTAACTGACCCGATTACCGCCCCCGATGTTGACACCCTGGCTTGCGGCGAGCAGCTTCTTGTCACATCCTCCGCTAGTCGGTGACACAGCGTTCTCCTTCGTGCTGCTTAACTTGGTGCTCCGCTGATCCACTTCTGCCACAGTCTCATGGCACTCAACTGCTCAAAAATGGTTCAAATGGCTCTAAGCATTATGGGACTTAACATCTGAGGTCACCAGTCCCCTAGACTTAAACCTAACTAACCTAAGGACATCACACACATCCATACCCGAGGCAGGATTCGAACCTGCGACCGTAGCAGCAGCGCGGTTCCGGACTGAAGCGCCTAGAACCGCTCTGTCACAGCGGTCGGCACTGAACTGCCTAACAGAATGTAACACGACTTCTGGTTCCCAATATTCCTTCACATTCTAACTTCATTACTAACTTAATCGCTCTAGTAATTCGAATCTCTACACTGCTATGAATTGAAATGACACCCCGGATGTTGCCGGGCCTTATGGCGGGCGAAGTTCAGGCTGGTATCCCACCAGGGTCAGGGGGGGGGGGGTCAGAGGGGGGTCATCGGCGCTCTGTTCGTTGTTCGTTGCAGGGCTCATCACTGAAAATTATACTCCAGTCAATGAGAGTGGGCCGAATGCGTGTTTGGAGACGTCCCGGACAGCAGTGGCATATACCAACCTTACTGTCGCCCACCACATTCTTTGACACCCAGGAGTTCATTTCACAGCAGGGCGCCTTTGGTTACTACCCGTGGCACTCTCAGCACGGTGGCACGTCGACGATTTATATGCCCGTTCAACAGCTGGAAGGGTGACGGTTGAAGTCATCACTGTACCAAATATCTACTAATACCAGTATTGCTGGCCCGTGTTCTGAACACAACTGAGGTAGATTCTTCCTGCACGTCGACCAGGGGCCTGAAGATGGCGTAGTAAAACTGAAACTAATAGCCACTTAAAATAAGGCTGAAAATTAACGGCTGAAAGGTATATAATTTGACATCCTCGATCAAACAGCCGAGTCCCGCAACCATTTCTAAAAAGATGGACATACAGAGGTTCAACGAATTTGTCCTTAGAGAACTGTCGAAGCGTCCGTCGGGTGTCCGCACTGTTCCGCTGTTCGTCGCACTGCGGACTGTTGTTTTCGATCTCAAAACGTATGGAAATTAACATTTTAAAGGAAAATGTGGTTTTAGTGACTATTTTTCTGCCATCCACTGAGACCATTTCACATCGATTGTGAGCGGTAGTATGTCTGAAACGTTTTCCTCGGCCACACATACTAAAACCGATTTTTTTGAACACTGTATGCAGCGGTTATAATCTTCATCGTGCTGGCGTCAAAAAAGTAAAATGTGGGTAAATGGGGATAGGATGACCTTTAGATTGTGTGACTCGTCCACTCTGCCGTTGGGAGAATTGTCACTCTGCCGTTGGGAGAATTGTGTTTAAATTTGTTGCCTATGGCACATGATACCCCTCTTCACACCACACATGAACTTATGAGCTCTGGTCTTTCCTCCGCGCGTGTCAACAATTTGCTGTTTGAAGCGACGCAGGAAGCCACGCTTTTGCACCGTTAGAAAGGAAGTAAACATGTTTTCGCTGGACACACTCGAACTTGCCGAGTTTGACGTCACAACGTTCTCTTGTCCGTTCACCACATGTATTCGTCGCCAGAATTGTTGCCTCGGAGCTGAATCACACAACAGTCGGCCGTTCCACAAAGAACGCCCTGCCACACTTTTGGCGCAAAAGTTGATTTCCTCGGCACGTTCAAACCTGACGATGCCGACCGTTCGCCACCCACCTCATGTCTCTGTGCGACCGAGAACGCCTTGCTACAGCTTTGGCGCCAAAGTTTGCTCAACAGTTCAAACCGCCATGACTGTACAAGAGCACGTTTGCTCGCCACAAGACCCCTCGCTAAGTTAATTCATTCCCTCTTGCGCTGCGCCACCGTCCCGCTCAAATCCGACCGCTTACATCACACACCCTCGATAGCCCCCTCCATACATGCGACGGACAGTCTTCTGTAAATATGCTAACACCCACATCGCCCATCTAACCTATCAATTACCTAAGTGCTTAATTCCATTTCAATTTCAATCATATTAAATAATTCAATTTACAATTGCATATACGGTTGCAAACGTGTTCAACTACCTACTTTCAAATACTTTTAGAGGACCAGACCGCAACCTCTTCCTAGGAACCCTTGCCGAGCTTGAATTCTGTCAGTAAAGAAACCTTACTTGCGCTTTCGCTACCAACCTAAGAAAATTGCGCGTAAAGAAAGGGCACTTCTACTAACCTCATCCACCCGACCACCACTTCCTCCTAGGATCAGGCGCCAAGAGTGAAATATGCCAATAAACGAAACTCACTTGCGTCTTCTCTGCCAACATAAGAAAATTGCTGAAAACGTACCACCACCGCCACTTCCTAGGGGGCAGCTGGTAAAAGATCTCAGCCCACACTACACTGATGGATGGAGGAAGGAGTGTACTTTAGTTACTTGGGAGCAATTTATTTAGGGATGGAGTATATGTATCAGAGAACACACGCTCTGACGTGCGCTACACCATACAGACCTGCAAACCACTCCCACATAACTCATTTATATGGATCTAAACACACGCTTGCTAATTGTAAACAGTTAGAAATAACGCATTGCACAGCCTACAGGCATGCGAACCGCTCGTAAATAATGCAAAACATTTACGTCCAAATAGCCAAACAACTCCTAATTTCCGGAAATAATTTCAGTGCAGACCTGCAAACTGCTCCTAAATAATACACACAACGATGTGTATACACGCTAAGTACCCGTAAACTATTCAAATAGCGCATATGAAAGCCTACTGACCCGATCCTGAAATAATGCAATCAACGCCCGCAAGCACACTCCATTAAGTACACAGTAGGCAGTGATAAGTGACGTATACCTCAGATCACGAAACGCGCACATCCCCTGCTCAGCTTCCACAAACATGAAGTGGCGGCACCTCCCTCATACGTAACACCTATGAAATTCCTATCCAAATACGTGCTCACCTACACACACGTGCTGATGTGATCGGGCGGGAGTGCAACGCCGAGCTTCATCCGAACGCAGGCCAAAGTTGTATGTAGGCGTCCTTAATGACCAAGCATTTCTTTTTTTACACACACAACGTGCACTCCAAGCAGAGCGGCGCACGTTCGGCCTTCCTCACTCTAATTGCGGGCCAGCAAAGACGCTTCAGAATTCCATTCCGCAATAACAGAACCTGCTTTCCCCCCTTAGCGATTCTAACGGACCATAAGTAACGACTAACTGACGCTTCACCGGCGCGCCACAACCCCCACAAAGTGAGCAGCCACAGCTCGCACCCGCCAGCCGTCATCACCGAATACTGGTGAAAGTTGCATTCCAAGCAGCGCAGGCACCAGTCTCATATTCGAGGCATTTCCAGGTGCTGCCCATCGCTGCTGTTGAATGCAAGGCGTGTTAACACACACACACACACACACACACACACACACACACACCACACAAACACACACACACACACATACACACACACAGGGTCATCCTCTCTACTCATCCCATAACATAAACAATAGTAACTTTACATCCAATGCATACAAAGCCTACACAATGTAAGCCACAGTAACTTTGACAATACCGACTACATGCCCCAATGCTCTCCATCCCTAAGGAAGCACTGAGAACCTGCTCTTTCTTTCTACACACGCGACATTCATCAGTAATCAGCCGTTCTACATCAACGGACAGTAGTTCCTCTCAGAACTGTTCCACAAATTCGATGATCGCTTCCCCTCAACACAAATGTGTTACTGTCTCTTTTTACTTGACTGCTCGCTATTTTTCTACAAACATCTCCAGACTCATAGACTAAAAGAACACACCAGAATTTTTCAAAGTACAGCATCCTGTAAACCACTGAGTAACTATGAACAAACAGACCAAAAAATGATATCCGCACTTCCGAATAGCGAAGTCGTTGATGTCATTATACTTACAGTTAAATGTTACGATCTTGTTCTCAATTGATTGGCATTCGAAATTGAGATAGGTATCCGAATTACATTCTCTTGACCCCTGTTACTCTGGAAATATCTCTACCGTCCTTACGACTTCTTCTCTACGCATCACATAACATAAACAATAGTAACTTTACAATGCTATATATACAAACGCTACACAATATAAACAAACATTAACTTTACAACACAGTATATACACATTTGACACAAAACAGTGCAATTATTCAGAATATCTCTATAGCATGCGAAAAAGAATCCTATTCCTACAGCGTCTATATACCGCAATGCTCTCCAATCCTAGGAAAGCACCGTCAACCTGTTTTTTCTCTCTACAGACTCGACACTCACAACTAATCTTCCCTTCTACATCAGCTGCCCTAAGTCATCCTCAGAACTATTTTTACAAATTCGGTATAGTCCCTCATCAGTACAAATGCCTTACTATCTCTCCTTCCTTGTCTGTTCGCTTTTCTACAAACATCCTCATACTCATAGACTGCAAGAGCACATGTACCTTCTCCACAATATTACACTATTTTAACTGTACTTCTCAAAACCATGCACTAGCCCACACCCAACCGATCACTAATTTATCATAATTCCCAAAATACAGACTTCAAATTAATTCTCCACAAACGCCGAACTTTATCTATGTGTAGCATGCTGTAAACCACTGACTAATTAGAAACAAACATACGCAAAATGATATTTCTACTCTCGAATACCAATCTGAGACATATAACAGATTTGAGATCTTGGCTATAATTTACACGTTAACTAAGGTCTGTCCCAGGTTTAGAGAACACACAAGCATGTATCCAACACACCCAATCGATCTTCACTCAACTAAATAAAGTAAGCAAATGTGCAGAAGTATGAGGTAGCAGTGATATACACGGGTTGAATACCGTATTTGATGCTTTTCTGGAGAACAGAGAATAATTCATGTCTAAACTTACTCACGTATGTGTTAAAGGGTAACAGAGAATGTACGGCATGATCGACTGCTAAATCAATCATCTTCTCAAATTCTGACATGATCAACAAAGCTGTCCAACATATACTATTACTTCGCTATTCGTTCGTCTAGAGGGCATCAAAGTTAGCTCTCACAGATCGTTATGCTCCAACAGGTCTCTTCATTCGGACAGCTGGTCCAGTTATTTATTATTATTTATTTTCATTTATGATCATTTATTATGATTTATTATAATTTATTATTTATTATTATTTGTATCATGCGCATGTGTTCGCCACGAGGTCCGGAGACCAACTGGGATAGTAGACATTGCCATCCTCAGAGGGCATCATTCAAGATGTTCGATTTTGGTAGGTAGTTTTAAATTTTGGCGGAAAGATCATACAATTCGTTTACCTAACAAATATGGCTCCAAGTTCAACTGTGTTTAGCTCCTATCACAACCACCAGAGTGCTCTGTCATCACATCACTTGATTACACAATTACCAGTATTCAAGATGGCTGCACACAGTGCAAAACGTGTCACCTTTCCCCAACCTGCATGCTCCAGTAAAATTTCAACTTGGCTTTAGTCACACCCTGCACATCGTTTGGCTGATCCCACTTCCAGATCTTTGCGCATCTATCTTTAATTTAAGTTGGAAAAAGACATATCCATTACCTTTTGCAGCCTGTCTAGAAACAGAACGACCTCAGTTTCTTCAACAGGACCTTGTCTTGACCATTCACCGAAAATGCGAGCGCCGCTGGCGGAATGCAAAGCCACATATCTGTCCATCGAAACAGCCGTCCACTCAGCCCCAGGACCAGCATGCCGAAGTGGGCTCTCTCTATACCTGCTCTCCAGCTATTGTCTAATGACATACCCTCGACAAATGGATTCCTGAATAGCGCAGATCTGTATCCTCCCCTGCATCTCCAGCTCGACATGTAAACAGCGAACCCCACGTCATTCACGCTGTGCTGACAATTTCCACGCACAAATCTTAAAGACTTGCAGATATAAACGCCTATTCACTCCTTCCAAATTCACTTAATAATAAAAAAGCATTCTCCCTTTCTAAGCATAGATTAGTATACATTTAGAACAAATAGACAAACATAATTCCAAGCAGAAGTCATACATATGATGAAAAGGAAAAAATTAAGACCTCAATTTAGGTTATCCGACATTTATATACATGTCCTAATGATACAGTCGTAGTTGAATCGTGTCGTCCACTCGCTCATTCCTTCAACACACACTTTTGCAGAACTTGTTCTACTTATATACCACCCACCCTGATATAATAATTTTTTACGGGTATTTACACCCCCATACACAACCCAGCTCAATAGAACATAATAGTTCCTTTTTCCACAGATAGTCACATTTGGTGAACAATTAAACATCCTAAATTACGCATACATGTGGTCAAATAAGCAAATACTTTTACCGACATACACACCCCTCTCACTGAGGATAGGGCAATTAATATTATATACTTAAACACAGACCAATGATAACAATATTCCAACGAACACCTTGTCCTAATAGTAAAGACAAAACTGATTTTCGTTTACGGTACAAAATGACTATTTTACATCAGAGCACCCTCAGTCGACCCAAATCGCTCTCAGAACCGTTCAGCTAATTCGAGAGCCTTTTCCTGTTGGCAGAAACGCGTCAGTCTTTCTGATCAGAGCCTGCTCTCTTTTCTACAGACATCTCCAGCCTCGCGTAATAGAAGACCAAAAATATTTTTAATATAAAATTCATCTCATACTCGTCGATATTAAGCACAGTCCTAGTACTTTAGTGTGCCATACTCATCTGACTAACTAGAATTCCTGCCCTGCACAGACGTTAACGCGGTCTGATGAACGGCCTCTCACAGGAAACTATACCTTGCACCTTGTAAATAATATTTTTACAGTCGATAGCATAACATTGAATGATTTTAAATAAAGGGCAGCCACAACACAAGGAAACTAAAAGTGCCTGGTGGCGTTGTGGCGACTTTCCAAACTACCCCCCCCCCCCCAAAGTAATTGATGGCCTCTACATTTAAACTCATATGTCGCAATGACCCAATAGTTGATAACTCTGCGTTACATTGCACATAAGTACGGGATCACTGTTTTCGGTGCTAGCAACCCCAGAAGTTGCGGTCAGTCAGCCAAAATTTGTTCCGCAACTCAAACAAGCTTTGTCACTCAATCATTATGTAGTACCGAATGCACGGATGGGCTGGATAAGACACCACCGATCTACTGTAATATTATCCATCACAGCTGATATTGCGAAAAATTTTGCAGTAAGTCCAACACTGCCAATCATGTAACAGCATGTTTTCCTAATTTCAGTATCATAGCTAAACCATACCTCCTCTACTTTGCAAGTATCATTGCGAGCATTGATAGATGACTGCTCACTACATCCATTCACACTTAATTCTCGAACACGTAAAAATGATCAAAGTATCCCAGACAGCGATATACATATTTCTAAGACCTCGCGCATAGTACTCGACCAATGTCTCTGCGTTTGGCGGTCACAGAGCAATCTCGCCCTCTTACGTTAAAAGACCATCCTCACCTCGGCATTGACCAGCCTACCCCGGAACATTGCTACCAAATTAATCCTCAACTGAGCAGATGGATGTAGCTACACTTTACCTCTCCTGACTGAATAGAGCTTTCCTAGTCCTAACCCCTCCACATGCAACACATTTTGTAATGTTATCAAGTCTTGGACCTTAGCACACCATATCGATGTACAGTAGCATACAGTTAAGAAGAACAAGAACGGAGTGATATTTATATGCAACATAGTTCGACACATTTTTATGTAAATCATCCAATCTATCATGTGTAAAGTATTGTAGCGGCGTACGACCAGAACGTAAGCTATATCATGTGGCTAAAGCATCCAGATAGAACACTGGAAAAAATACTGAGCTTCAGCAACTTGTCCTTCTCCCAGGACCGGCGGTAGACTCGAGTTAACGTTCGAATGTGGATCCGCAGCGAGTTATATCCCGAGCGGTGTTCAGATGCGGATCCACAATGTGCTGTACAAGGGGTAGTGTTTGATGGTGGATCCGCCTCACGCAAGGTAGGAAGCTGTATTCGAATGCAGTTCCACAGTATACCATACCCGAGTTAGCGTTCGAGTGTGGATCTGCTGCATACGATATATCCAGAGCTGTGTCTGGGGGCAGATCCACCACAGGCAGCATCTGCGATAGGGTAGGTGGGTGGACCAAGCACACGTTACGTCCAGACAAGTATTCTATGCTCGAAGTTTTGGTCCACCAGCCTATGCGACTGAGTCCTGGGAGACTTCCGCGAGGCGTGCATGTACACAGACACACAGAAAATAGAGCAAGCGCTATCCGTATGTGGAGGTTACTGGATACACCTGGGTTACATTTACAGGAAATTTTAGAATACAGAACGATAGGTTATGTCGTGGTCACATCGATGGATCTGACATAAAATCGAAAGAACTGCGAAAACTGATTAGCGCATACGTATAAACTAACCTAATACACTCCGAAATTCGGTGAAAATGAGGATGTACTTGCTTAGCTTCTGGTTCGCAGGGAGCAATTTGTACGTGGAGTCAAGTGTGTGGCGACAAAAGGAATGTAGGAAAACAATGACACCGAAGCGAGCGGAATTAGGAAGGTAGTCAATTTTTTTCTCGTTGAGTTCGTATTATAGTGTATGTCTATTGAGGTAGCAGTGATACACGCGAGTTGAATGCTGTATTTGACGCTTTTCAGGAGGACAGAGAATCATTCACGTCTAAACTTGCTCACATCTGTGTTAAAGGATATCAGAGAGTGTACGGGATGATCGATTGAGATAGAGCTGTAACTAGGTACGATTTAAACGTTGACTCATTTATTCTAGAGAAGGAAAAGTTGCTGAAGGACAATTTTTTTTCCAGTGTTCTCTCTGGATGCTTTAGTCACGTGATATAGCTTGCGTTCTAGTCGTATGCAGCTACAATACTTTGCACATGATAGATTGGATGATTTACGTAAAAATGTGTAGAAGTATGTTGCGTATAAATGTCACTCGGTTCTTGTTCTTCTTATCTGTATGATATTAAATTAAGGCACTTTGAGATCTGTTACTATAGATCGATATGGTGAGCTAAGCTCCAAGACTTGGTTACATCTCGAGAAATGTGGTGCACTTGGAGGAGTAAGGATTAGGAAAGCTCTATTCAGTCAGGAGAGGTAAAGTGTAGCTATATCCATCTGCTCGGTTGAGGATTAATTGGGTAGCAATGTTCCAGGGTAGGCTGGTCAATGCCGAGGTGAGGATGGTCTTTTAACGTAAGAGGGCGAGATTGCTCTGTGACCGCCATACGCAGAGAGATTGAGCGACTACTATGGGTGAGGTCTTAGAAATATGTATATCGTTGTCTGGTATACTTTGATCGTTTTTATGTATTCGAGAATTAAGTGTGAATGGACGTACTGAGCAGTCATCTACCAATCCTCGCAATAATAATTGCAAAGTAGAGGAGGTATGGTTTAGCTACGATACTGAAATTAGGAAAACATGCTGTTACATGATTGGCTAGTGTTGGATTTACTGCAAAATTTTTCGCGATATCAGCTTTGATGGATAATATTACAGTATATTGGTGGTGTCTTATCCAGCCCGTCCGTGCATTCAGTACCACATAATGATTGAGTGACAATGCTTACTTGAGCTGGGGAACAAATTTTGGATGATTGACCGCAACTTATGGGGTTCCTAGCACCGAAAACAGTGATCCCGTACTTGTGTTCAAAATGAACAATCACTAGGATTGGAATGCAGAGTTATCAACTATTGGGTCATTGTGATGTATGAGTTTAAATGTAGAGGCCGTCAATCACTTTCGGGGGGTAGTTTGAAAAGTCACCACAACGCCACCAGGCTCTTCTAGTTACCTTGTGTTGTGGCTGTCCTTTATTTAAAGTCATTCAGTGTTATGCTATCGACTGTAAGAATATGATTTACAAGGTGCAAGGTATAGTTTCCTGTGAGAGGCCGTTCATCAGACCGCGTTAACGTCTGTGCAGGGCAGGAATTCTAGTTAGTCAGATGAGTATGGCACACTAAAGTACTAGGACTGTGCTTAATATCGACGAGTATGAGATGAATTTTATATTAAAAATATTTTTGGTCTTCTAATATGCGAGGCTGGAGATGTCTGTAGAAAAGAGAGTAGGCTCTGATCAGAAAGACTGACGCGTTTCTGCCAACAGGAAAAGGCTCTCGAATTAGCTGAACGGTTCTGAGAGCGACTTGGGTCGACTGAGGGTGCTCTGATGTAACATAGTCATTTTGTACCATATACGAAAATCAATTTTATCTTTACTATAAGGACAAGGTACGCATTGGAATATTGTTATCATTGGTCTGTGTTTAAGTATATAATATTAAATGCCTTATCCTCAGTGAGAGGGGTGTGTATGTCGGTAAAAGTATTTGCTTATTTGACCACTTGTATGCGTAATTTAGGATGTTTAATTGTTCACCAAATATGACTATCTGTGGAAAAAGGAATTATTATGTTCTATTGGGCTGGGTTGTGAGTGGGGGCGTAATTGCTTGTATAAAATTATTATAACAGGGGGGGGGGGGGTGGGATATAAGTAGAACAAGTTCTGTTTAAAGTGTGTGTTGAAGGAATGAGCGAGTGGATGACTGTATCATTAGGACATGTAAATAAATGTCGGATAACCTAAATTGAGGTCTTTTCTTTTCTTTTTAATCATATGTATGACGTCTGCTTGGAATTATGTTCGTCTATTTGTTCTAAATGCATACTAATCTATGCTTAGAAAGGGAGAATGCTTTTTATTTTTAAGTGAGTTTTGGCAGGAGTGAATAGACGTTTGTATCTACGAATCTTTAAGATTTGTGAGTGAAATTGTCAGCACAGCGTTAATGACGTCGGGTTCGCACCTCGTGCTGGAGATGCAGGGGAGGATACAGATCTGCGCTATTCAGGAATCCATTTTTGCAGTGTATGTCATTAGACAATAGCTGGAGAGCAGGTATAGAGAGAGCCCACTTCGGCATGCTGGTCCTGGGGCTGAGTGGACGGCTGTTTAGATGGATAGATATGTGTCTTTGACATGCTGTCAGCGGCGCTCGCATTTTCGGTGAATGGTCAAGACAAGGTCCTGTTGCAGTAACTGAGGTCGTTCTGTTTCTAGACAGGCTGCAGAAGGTAATGGATATGTCTATCTCCGGCTTAAATTGCAGATAGATGCGCAAAGATCTGGAAATGGGATCAGCTGAACGATGTGCAGGGTGTGACTAAAAACCAAGTTGAAATTTTACTGGAGCATGCAGGTTGGGGAAAGGTGACACGTTTTGCACTGTGTGCAGCCATCTTGAATACTGGTAATTGTGTAATCAAATGATATGATGACAGAGCACTCTGGTGGTTGTGATAGGAGCTAAACACAGTTGAACTTGGAGCCATATTTGTTAGGTAAACGAATTGTATGATCTTTCTGCCAAAATTTAAAACTATCTACCAAAATGGAAAATCTTGAATGAGGCCCTCTGAGGATGGCATTATGTGCTGATCCAGTTGGTATCCAGACCTCGTGGCGAACACATGTGCATGATACAAATAATAATAAATAATAAATTATAATAAATCATAATAAATGATCATAAATGAAAATAAACAATAATAAATAACTAGACCAGCTGTCCGAATGCAGAGACGTGTTGGAGTGTATCGATCTGTAAAAGTTAAATTTGATGTCCTCTAGACAACCGAATAGCGAAGTAATAGTATGTGTTGAGCGGCTTTGGCGATCATGTCAGAATTTGAAAAGATGATTGATTTGGCAATCGATCATGCCGTACACTCTCTGTTACCCTTTAACACATACATGAGTAAGTTTAGACGTGAATGATTCTCTGTCCTCCAGAAAAGCGTCAAATACAGTTTTCAACTCGCGTGTATCACTGCTACCTCACACTTCTGCACATTTGTTTCCTTTATTTAGTTGAGTGAAGATCGATTGGGTGTGTTGGATACATGCTTGTGTGTTCTCTAGACCTGGGACAGACCTTAGTTGACGTGTAAATTATAGCCAAGATCTCAAATATGTTACATGTCTGAGACTGGTATTCGAGAGTGGAAATATCATTTTGCGTATGTTTGTTTCTGGTTAGTCAGTGGTTTACAGCATGCTACACATAGATAAAGTTCGGCGTTTGTGGAGAATTAATTTGAAGTCTGTATTTTGGGAATTATGATAAATTAGTGATCGGTTGGGTGTGGGCTAGTGCATGGTTTTGAGAAGTACAGTTAAAATAGTGTAATATTGTGGAGAAGGTACATGTGCTCTTGCAGTCTATGAGTATGAGGATGTTTGTAGAAAAGCGAACAGACAAGGAAGGAGAGATAGTAAGGCATTTGTACTGATGAGGGACTATACCGAATTTGTAAAAATAGTTCTGAGGATGACTTAGGGCAGCTGATGTAGAAGGGAAGATTAGTTGTGAGTGTCGAGTCTGTAGAGAGAAAAAACAGGTTGACGGTGCTTTCCTAGGATTGGAGAGCATTGCGGTATATAGACGCTGTAGGAATAGGATTCTTTTTCGCATGCTATAGAGATATTCTGAATAATTGCACTGTTTTGTGTCAAATGTGTATATACTGTGTTGTAAAGTTAATGTTTGTTTATATTGTGTAGCGTTTGTATATATAGCATTGTAAAGTTACTATTGTTTATGTTATGTGATGCGTAGAGAAGAAGTCGTAAGGACGGTAGAGATATTTCCAGAGTAACAGGGGTCAAGAGAATGTAATTCGGATACCTATCTCAATTTCGAATGCCAATCAATTGAGAACAAGATCGTAACATTTAACTGTAAGTATAATGACATCAACGACTTCGCTATTCGGAAGTGCGGATATCATTTTTTGGTCTGTTTGTTCATAGTTACTCAGTGGTTTACAGGATGCTGTACTTTGAAAAATTCTGGTGTGTTCTTTTAGTCTATGAGTCTGGAGATGTTTGTAGAAAAATAGCGAGCAGTCAAGTAAAAAGAGACAGTAACACATTTGTGTTGAGGGGAAGCGATCATCGAATTTGTGGAACAGTTCTGAGAGGAACTACTGTCCGTTGATGTAGAACGGCTGATTACTGATGAATGTCGCGTGTGTAGAAAGAAAGAGCAGGTTCTCAGTGCTTCCTTAGGGATGGAGAGCATTGGGGCATGTAGTCGGTATTGTCAAAGTTACTGTGGCTTACATTGTGTAGGCTTTGTATGCATTGGATGTAAAGTTACTATTGTTTATGTTATGGGATGAGTAGAGAGGATGACCCTGTGTGTGTGTATGTGTGTGTGTGTGTGTTTGTGTGGTGTGTGTGTGTGTGTGTGTGTGTGTGTGTGTGTGTGTGTGTTAACACGCCTTGCATTCAACAGCAGCGATGGGCAGCACCTGGAAATGCCTCGAATATGAGACTGGTGCCTGCGCTGCTTGGAATGCAACTTTCACCAGTATTCGGTGATGACGGCTGGCGGGTGCGAGCTGTGGCTGCTCACTTTGTGGGGGTTGTGGCGCGCCGGTGAAGCGTCAGTTAGTCGTTACTTATGGTCCGTTAGAATCGCTAAGGGGGGAAAGCAGGTTCTGTTATTGCGGAATGGAATTCTGAAGCGTCTTTGCTGGCCCGCAATTAGAGTGAGGAAGGCCGAACGTGCGCCGCTCTGCTTGGAGTGCACGTTGTGTGTGTAAAAAAAGAAATGCTTGGTCATTAAGGACGCCTACATACAACTTTGGCCTGCGTTCGGATGAAGCTCGGCGTTGCACTCCCGCCCGATCACATCAGCACGTGTGTGTAGGTGAGCACGTATTTGGATAGGAATTTCATAGGTGTTACGTATGAGGGAGGTGCCGCCACTTCATGTTTGTGGAAGCTGAGCAGGGGATGTGCGCGTTTCGTGATCTGAGGTATACGTCACTTATCACTGCCTACTGTGTACTTAATGGAGTGTGCTTGCGGGCGTTGATTGCATTATTTCAGGATCGGGTCAGTAGGCTTTCATATGCGCTATTTGAATAGTTTACGGGTACTTAGCGTGTATACACATCGTTGTGTGTATTATTTAGGAGCAGTTTGCAGGTCTGCACTGAAATTATTTCCGGAAATTAGGAGTTGTTTGGCTATTTGGACGTAAATGTTTTGCATTATTTACGAGCGGTTCGCATGCCTGTAGGCTGTGCAATGCGTTATTTCTAACTGTTTACAATTAGCAAGCGTGTGTTTAGATCCATATAAATGAGTTATGTGGGAGTGGTTTGCAGGTCTGTATGGTGTAGCGCACGTCAGAGCGTGTGTTCTCTGATACATATACTCCATCCCTAAATAAATTGCTCCCAAGTAACTAAAGTACACTCCTTCCTCCATCCATCAGTGTAGTGTGGGCTGAGATCTTTTACCAGCTGCCCCCTAGGAAGTGGCGGTGGTGGTACGTTTTCAGCAATTTTCTTATGTTGGCAGAGAAGACGCAAGTGAGTTTCGTTTATTGGCATATTTCACTCTTGGCGCCTGATCCTAGGAGGAAGTGGTGGTCGGGTGGATGAGGTTAGTAGAAGTGCCCTTTCTTTACGCGCAATTTTCTTAGGTTGGTAGCGAAAGCGCAAGTAAGGTTCCTTTACTGACAGAATTCAAACTTGGCAAGATGAAGAGGTTGCGGTCTGGTCCTTCTAAAAGTATTTGAAAGTAGGTAGTTGAACACGTTTGCAACCGTATATGAAATTGTAAATTGAATTATTTAATATGATTGAAATTGAAATGGAATTAAGTACTTAGGTAATTGATAGGTTAGATGGGCGATGTGGGTGTTAGCATGTTTACAGAAGACTATGTCCGTCGCATGTATGGAGGGGGCTATCGAGAGTGTGTGATGTAAGCGGTCGGATTTGAGCGGGGCGGTGGCGCAGCGCAAGAGCGAATGAATTAACTTAGTTAGGGGCCTTGTGGCGAGCAAACGTGCTCTTGTACAGTCATGGTGGTTTGAACTGTTGAGCAAACTTTGGCGCCAAAAGTGTAGCACAGCGTTCTCAGTCGCACAAAGACATGTGGCAGGTGGTGAATGATCGGCATCGACAATTTTGAACGTGCCCAGGAAGACAACTTTTGCGCCAAAAGGTGTGGCAGGGCGTTCTTTGTGGAACGGCCGACTGTTGTATCATTCAGCTCCGAGGCAACAATTTTGGCGACGAATACATGTGGTGAACGGACAAGGGAACGTTGTGACGTCAAACTCGGCAAGTTCCATCGTGTGCAGCGAAAACATGTTTACGACGTGGGTGCGATCGGCGGCCCAGCGGCTAGTGCGGGCCGCCCCCAGCGCGCCGCCTCACGACACCGCCGTAGGCGACAGCCTGCGCGCTGGTCGGCGGGGCCGGACCTCCCTTGCCCGTGGCGCATGGGGCTATGTGTCCGCTCGCTCGGCGACCGTGGTGCCTGGGAGATGGGGCCGGTGCGACGACGATTTTAACTAAATCAGTTGTAGCGTTGACGTCGTGGCGACTGCGCTGGGATCTCGAAGATGTGTACTGATTGTGTTGGAGAACAAATGATGGCCGTACTGCTTGAAATAAAGACTTCAGTCCCTTTCCCCTGCAAATCAAAGGACGTGACTTAGGTTACTGTAAGTGCAGTTTATTATTTGACGCGATTTTGATAGGTTACCAGTGAAAAAAATAAGTGATTGTGAAACTTCGTATGAGTGATCTATTATGGTGTTGGGATATGAACTTGTGATAGATTTTTGTCACGGATGTAACGCAAAAGGCTTTCTAGCCGAGAAAATTATACATCTTGAATAAATAATAATAATAAATGATAGTAAATAATAAAAACTAGAAGTACACTTTTCGAGACATATCGTGTTGGAATTTGAATTTGGCGGTGATTTTCTAGTGGAGGTAGGCCACTAATAATAAATAATAATAATAATAATAATAATAATAACAAATGATAATAAATGATAATGAATGTTAATAAATGATAATCAATAATAATGAATAATAATAAAGACAAGTACGGTGTTACATGCGTTATCTTGTTGGAATTTTAATTTGCCGCCAATTTTTTCTGGAGGCTTAGGTTAGTAGATATAGCCCAATTGGTCTATTTTCCCGCAAAATGCAATATTCCTGCTATTTTTTTGGTGTTAGGTTAATGGACATAGCACAATTGGCCTATCTTCCCGCCAAAATCGGCCATCTTGGATGACGTCATGCGCTGTTGCCAAGTCTACATGCCGCTGTCTTTGATGACGTCATCGCCGCCATATTGAATAAATTTGACAATAATGCAGAGTGAGCTGACACATACTTAGTCCTACTAGGACAGTATGTGTGTCATGGCGGCTGCAGTGTAACACGTGTTAAGTTCGGCTCGCGAAATTTAGTTGAATTCGAAGGTGTTCTCGCAGGTGGTGTTGTCTAGTACAAGTGGAAATCGTGAAAACAACAGTGTTCTGTGCAGTAGTGCTATTTTTTTTTCTGTGCTTCGCCAATATCTTCGAGAAAATGGTAAACAGAAGAGTGAACAGCAGCGCGTCCAGCAGCGAGGAAGCAGCAGGTGCGGCGGGCCCGCTCTTGGCGGAAGGTGCGGCCGCGGCTCCCGGTATAGCGGAGCTGGTCCGCTCTGAGGTAAACGCTGCGCTTCGCGATAAAAACAATCTCGATCTGATAGCAGGCACTATATCAGATACTGTAACGGCAGCAGTATTGGCCAAAATGCGTGAAACTGTTGAGGCCAATACTGCCGAAATTACAGCACTAAAAAAGTCTGTGTCTGAATACGAGAAAAAGGCACGAGAGTTGGAAGTCAAACTATCTGCCGCAACTGACGAACTAGAACAGTACCAAAGGCGAAATAGTCTACGACTGTTTGGAGTAGTAGAAAATAAGGAAGAAGACACGGACAACCTGCTTATACAAGTTGCACGTGAAAAATTAGGCGTTGAAGTGACCAAGGCAGACATTGACAGGAGCCATCGGGTGGGACGAAAATTACCAGGTGCCACCAAACCTCGTCCAATAATAATTAAATTTGTCTCGTACCGAAAAAGGGCAGAGATCTTTACCCAGAAGAAGAAGTTAGCAAGGACAGGGCTTACAATAAGGGAAGATCTGACACATGAACGGCTAAAGATTTTAAACAGTGCCATATCACATTTCGGTCTTCAGAATGTGTGGACTCAGGATGGCAGAGTAATCATTAAGACAGCAGCTGGAAAGAAGACAGTCACAAACATGACAGAACTGAATAGTATTAAGTGAAGCTACTCGAGCCAAAAGTGCAAACTTAACGCCATTTGCAATTGTAACAGCCCCAATACTCAGATATAGTCTTGTAATTGTATTAATTTTTTAATTATACCCATATTTGTACCTTCAACTAATTGTTTTTGTAACTGTATTAACTTTTCACTATTTTTTTGTGTCTGTAGCTCTAACCATTACTTAATTTTAGTTACTGCTAATTCTTTTTTCATTTTCTCAGTTTATTCTCTTCCGTTCTGAAATAGTTCTATTGCAATTATTAGTCTCTCCTTTAGTTCATTAATCACCCATCTCTTCGGTTTAAATTGTTCATAACAAAAATCACTATCAGTATCACTTTAGCAAATTTCAATCTAATTGTAGCTTCCTACGATAATCACTACCAGTATCACTTTAGTAAATTTCAATTTAATTCTAGCTTCCTACGATAATCTATTAATTACTAAGCTTACTTCTCTCTGCTGGCAGCATCGGCCTCTTAAATCACTCCCTTCTCCCTTATTTCCACCCTAAGCTGTTTCAAATACGCTAATTACATTTCTCCTCGTACGACAGAGGATACACAGTGACACACAGCCGTCACTATTTTGGTCATATTCTCCTTGCACAGAATACCACTAATCCATTTTCTATACTCCCGCAACCTCAGGAAATCTTTAGCAGGCGCCTTTCTTTCGGCACTCGCGGTGTCACAAACAGGGCGTGCAAAATCTCGGACACCCCTGTGGTATGTCACTTGGCGGAAGCAGCGGCCAGTGCCCCTCGCGGCAGGTAGTGCCTAACAAAGGGACAAACCAGTCTGCCACCCTACTCCAGGTTGCTCGGCGGAACGCGTCAGAGCTTTTAGCAGCTCACTGCAACGTCCAGTCTTTACCTGCGCATTACGAAGAACTTAGCCTCTTCTTCAACCAACTAAACTACCACGTAATCCTCTTATCCGAAACGTGGTTGAAACCACACATATCCTCTGCATCTTTTCATCTCCCAGGGTACACATTTCTTAGGGCAGACAGATCAAAAAGGCGAGGTGGCGGGGTCGGCGCGTATATACGAACAGATCTCAAAGCGAAAGTCTTATGTACGTCAAATCCTGCTGAAGAAAAAGAGGCTGAATTCATGTTCATTGAAATAAATATACAAAGTCGGAAATTCTTGACTGGCGTCGTGTACAAGCCGCCAAAAATAAGCTCAATGAGTTCCTTCCAGTCGGAATTACATTCACTTCAGTGTCAATACGAACATGTCATCGTAATGGGTGACTTGAACATAGACCTGCTAAGAGACACTCCCTCCGCAATAAACCTAAGAAGACTGTTTAGTTGCAATAGCATGAACATTCTTCCATTACAACCTACACACCATACGGCGCACAGTCATACTCTTATAGACGTAATCGCAACGAAACAGACTGACAAAGTAAGAGATGTTGGTCAAACATCGGCCCCTGGCCTCTCAGCACATGATGTAATATTCCTGGCCTACTCTGTGCAGCCCCCAAGGATCAAATCGCGTTACATAACTTGTAGGAACATGAAACGTATTGACCTTGACGCTCTAACAGCCGATTGCTCAGAAATCCTATGGCATCAAATAATCAGAAAACCCACAATCGACGGCAAAATTAATGAACTTGGTGATAAACTCACTGCCCTCTATGACAAACATGCACCTGTGCGCACAATCCGTGTAAGAAAATCTCCTGCTCCATAGCTGACAGCTGAATTACGTCAAATGATGACTAATAGGGATGCTGCCCACAGGCGTTTCAAGGCAGATCCGAAACCCGAGCGTTTCGAAGAATATAGAAAGCTACGGAACAGAGTGAAACAATGCATTCGCAATGCTAAAATCAGGCACGCTCGCTCCCTTGTATGCAGCGATCTGACGCCCACGACTCTATGGAAGAATCTCCGTAGCTTGGGGGTCGGAAAGGCAAAATCGGAAACTACTTTTCATGTGTCTGCTAACGAATTAAATGAATTCTTCTCTGCACCTCTGAATACCAGCACAGCTGATAATTACCGTCCACAAGAATCCCCAAACAGGATAACTAACAACGATACCTTCCATCTAAAACATGTAACAACAAATACGGCAAGAAAAGCAATAATGAGAATCTCTTCTGATGCAATAGGCAACGACAGTATCGGTATAACCATGATTAAGAATGTTGCCGATATCTTAGTACCTGTCTTAACTGACATATTTAATTTTTCCCTCGTGAACGGAATATATCCTACTGCATGGAAAAGAAGCCTAATTCGACCCATCCCTAAGATCGAAAACCCGCAACTGCCTAGTGATTACCGACCAATTAGCATACTGCCTGCTGTTTCCAAAGCACTTGAATATATTGTTCATGACCAAATCACTGAACACTTGCATGAATTCAGCCTATATGACAAATTTCAATCCGGTTTCCGTAAACATCACAGCACAAACACTGCTCTAATTAAAGTAACTGATGACCTGAAATATGCCATCGACAATCGAAAGGCAACAATATTGACGCTACTGGACTTCAGCAAAGCTTTTGACACTGTTAACTTTGACATATTGCTCAGAAAAATGCAACAGCTTAATTTCTCTGATAGTGCAATGAGATGGTTTGAAAGCTACTTAAAAGACAGACAGCAATGTGTTGTCTGCGCAAATGAAAAATCTTCCTGGAAACATGTTTCCTCGGGAGTGCCACAAGGATCAGTCTTAGGACCACTTTTGTTTTCTTTATATGTCAACGATATTTCGTCGGTTCTGTCCTCCTGTAAATATCATTTCTATGCCGACGACCTCCAGCTCTACCTAAGCGTCAGACCTGAAGATGTAAACACTGCAATCGCTCAGATGAATGATGATCTGTCTTCAGTAGTGAGATGGGCGAAAAACCTGGGGCTTAAACTAAATGCAAAAAAAACGCAAGTAATCTTAATAGCCCATCAGAAATTAATAAGTTCAGATTTCCGCGAACGGCTACCTCCTATTCTGCTCGACGGCACTCTAATACCATATCAGAAAACAGTGAAGAACTTGGGTGTAACTTTGGATGAGCATCTCAACTGGGCGGAGAATACAGTCGCAGTGTGCCGAAAGACGTCTGCTTGTCTCTATGCTCTCAAAAAGTTTCGGAACATATTTCCACAGGACTTGAAACGCCAGCTCGTGCAAGCACTCGTTCTACCGAACCTCCACTATTGTGATGTGATTCAACAAGGCATGAGTAGTGAAAACAAAAGACGGCTAGAGCTAACCATGAATGCCTGTGTGCGTTACACCTGCAACATTCGCCGATATGATCATGTTAGTGCTTCATACTCCGAGCTAGGGTGGCTGCGGCCGGACAAATTGCGTGACTACCACACTCTATGTCTACTCCACCGACTCCTCATCGCGCAAGCACCTCAGTACCTTGCTTCAGAGATTAAAAACCTGTCATGTCATCATAATCGAAACACGAGGTCACTCTTATTTGGTATTCTAACTGTGCCCACTCACAAAACAAAAACTTTTGCAAACTCCTTCTCAGTTGCCGCTGTCCGCCTATGGAACAAACTGCCCCTTACCTTGCGCAAAATTCGATCTCCTGCTGCTTTTAAGAAGAAGTTGAAGCATTTCCTACTATCATCCTCACAAAGTTCTCCACAAAATTAATGTACAAGGACAATCCCCTCATCTGTCAAATAGCAAAGCTAGCGTCTCCTATCTTGCTCCTGAGATGCCTTCCTCTTCATCTTTCTCTATTAGCCACGCAATCTTCTTTTCCTTTATATTTCCTTAATTATGTTTCATCATGTCTCTATTCTTCTCCTCCCTTCACCATGAGTCTCCCTCATACTCCGTGCTGCCGGCACTCCTATCTAAAATCTGTCTCTTCAATAATGTCTAATTATAACAGTACTTGTGACCTAAGAATATAAACTCTATATGTATGTATTTTTCCAGGTGTACCTTTCAAATTGTTTATTTCACTTTTTGTACTAGATGTAGTTTAACATGCCTACTAAAACATATGAATGTAAAATAAGTAGAATGCCTGGTTAGATGTAAGAGAGGGCCTGATGGCCCTAATCTTGCCAGGTTAAATAAATAAATAAATAAATAAATAAAAAAAGTTACTAGTACTTCATGTTCATCTAGACAGGCTTGAGAAATTATCTTAAGAACAAACAAAAGAATTTGTTTTCTGAACTGTGCGAATTGTTTGAAAAATTTACTACTGACTCCTAGTATATCTAGATTAAACCTTTGCATTACCTTTTCCAGATTTTTCTAGCTTCCCCACCAAGTTCAAGCTGCTGACATTCCATGCTCCTCCTAGTAAAACGTTAACTTTTCCTTGTTTATTCAATCTTTTCCTCGTGGTCGCCTCCCCCTTGCCAGATCACTCCCACAGATCCGAATGGGGGACTTTCGGAACCTTTTGCCAAAGGATAGAGCATGACACGTTTTTACTATCTGTCTTCAATGCAGTGGTTTCCATTGCCTTCTGAATTCTCATGCCATTGATCATTTCTGATTCTTCCGCCTGTAGGGGCAGTTTCCGACCCCAAGGACAAGAGAGTACCCTGAACCTCTGTCCGCTCCTCCGCCCTCTTTGACAAGGCCGTTGGCAGAATGAGGGTGACTTCTTTTGCCGGAAGTCTTCAGCTGCTAATGCTGATTGTTAATCAGAATGTAAGCGGTGGCTGGTTTCGAACCCGGTTTGATAGTTTGATAGTTCATTAAAGACGCTACCTCTAGACCAGGGGTGCATCCGTCAGTTGTACTAACAACCAGAAATACTTAAGATTTTTTGTGTAGCGCAGAGCGTGAGAAAAATAACTGGCTAAATGCCTCTGTGCCTACTGTAATTAGTCCAGTTTTGTCTTAACGATTGCTACGGGAACGATAAGTAGAAGGCTGAAGAATATCACACCAAATTTAACATGCTGAGTCCTGACTAATAATAAATCCTCAACCTAGTCACAAATTTCCTTGAAACCTCTTATAATCCCACTTTTATTGATAAATGTTGCCCTGATGCCGAGTCAAATGCTTTTCAGAGGTCTTCAAACACTACTACCTAAAATGAAACGACTGCAAATACGTTTATGAGATATATTAATTGATACATACGAGTACACTATATGATCAAAAGTATCCGGACACCAGTTGGTAGACATTAATATGTGGAAACCAAGAAGGTAGTGACGCTGGAAGCTGGGGTCTGGGTGGAAACTGTGCTCAGCCAGGGACTATGGGCGGTCAGCCCATTTCAGGAATGTTGTTTTCCAGAAACATTGTCTCAGAGATGCCGGTTTAGGGAACAGTGTATTGTCATGTTGATACAATCATTATAAACGAAGTGTTCTTCTATTGTACGCAGTACACAATCCTGCAGTTTATGTCCACATTCTTTTGCATTTATCGTTTTCTTAAGCGCTATAACGAGACCAGACAGTAACTACGAGAAACACAACCACACCGCAACAGTACCTCCTCCGTACTTCACTGTCGGCACTGACATGTTGGCAGGTAATATTCTCCAGGCATTCTCCAAACCCAGACCCACCAATCCTATTGATAAAGGGTATAGCGAGATTCATTACTCGAAATCATTCATTTTCAGTCATCCAGCGTCGAGTGGCACCTCTCTTTACGCCATGTCAAGGATCGCTCAACATTGACTACGTAAGTGTGTCCTCATGAGGCGTTGTACCCTGTTCTTTGTAACTCCATATTGTGCTAGCGTGACTGATGGTAGCACTTCGGCGCACAAAAATGATTCCTTCTGCTGATTTTTTGCTTTGTTTTACAATCACCCTCCGCAATGGTCAACGGTCCCTGTCCGACTAGACACGAGGTCTGTCCGGTCTAGGTGTAGTAATGGATATTACTACGCGTTTCCTCTTGATAATCACATCAACAAAGTCGATTTGGGCAGATTTAGAAGGTTTGAAACGTCCATGATGAATTTCTTGCTCAAATGATATCCAATGACTAGGCTACGTTCGAGGTCACTCGGCTCCCATGACCGACCCATTCTGCTGTTACCTGTTTCTCGACTGACAACACAACAATCCTGTTCTCCTTTTATACTGACGGGACCATAACATCTAGCAGTCAATTCCGAGTTACATAGTCGTGTACGGGAAGTTTTTATCGGGTAGTGTATGTTAGTCCAATATTATGAAGATTGTTGTTGTTGTTGTTGTTGTTGTTGTGGTCTTCAGTCCTGAGACTGGTTTGATGCAGCTCTCCATGCTACTCTATCCTGTGCAAGCTTCTTCATCTCCCAGTACTTACTGCAACCTACATCCTTCTGAATCTGCTTAGTGTATTCATCTCTTGGTCTCCCTCTACGGTTTTTACCCTACACGCTACCCTCCAATGCTAAATTTGTGGTCCCCTGATGTCTCAGAACATGTCCTACCAATCGGTCCCTTCTTCTTGTCAAGTTGTGCCACAAACTCCTCTTCTCCCCAATTCTATTCAATACTTCCTCATTAGTTATGTGATCTACCCATCTAATCTTCAGAATTCTTCTGTAGCACCACATTTCGAAAGCTTCTATTCTCTTCTTGTCCAGACTATTTATCGTCCATGTTTCACTTCCATACATGGCCACACTCCATAAAAATACTTTCAGAAACGACTTCCTGACACTTAAATCTATACTCGATGTTAAGAAATTTCTCTTCTTCAGAACCGCTTTCCTTGCCATTGCCGGTCTACATTTTATGAAGGTTAGAAAAGAGATAAATGTGTAAGGACATTGAGGAATTCAATACTGAACACTGGCGCATAGTATGAAGATCAGGAACTTTATTCCACCATCTCTCCTATACGTGCTGGCCAAATACTATCGGTGAAAATTTACTCCTCCACTATCACTAGAGTTCGAACCAACCACTTCCGAGTCGAATGTCAAGTCACAGGTGCGCATCAGTGACCTCTGCCACAGAGGCGTAAGAACTCTACAGCTCGAAATAGAAAAATACAAAATCGTAAAAATTAAAATGAAAGACCATAGCATGTTTTGAAAAGTCGAATGGGCAATTAAAGTAAGATATATGAAATTATTAAAAATCTGGTGTACTTATGCCCTAAGAACAGAGTAATCAGATGAATGGACCTTGCTGCAGAGAGCAGTAATGGGGAATGACCGAGTGGAAGAAAACTATTGGAACAGCCATCACAGTTTATTGAAAACTTCGAGTGAAGGGCGTATATATTATCAAGATACACAGAAGAAAGTAACGAATGAAGAAATGACGACAAGAGTTGAAAGTATTAATTGCAGGGTAACGTCAAATGCTAGTAAGAATGTATACGTGGATGTTACATGTAGTTATGAAAGCCCATGCAGAATGAAGGATCCAATACTGTTCCCACTGTTCCTTGAAACAAATGGAAACATTGTAAATTTAAAGTACGTCCAACAACTCTGAATGTTTGTAGTGCAGAGCGTCACTAGAATTTCTGTGGGAACGTTCGCTTGATACGCTAGTCACGCTGCGATTTAAGTACGCTACAAGGCCACAACGAAGCGCAGATTCACTTAAAAAGCGATACTCGGGGACCCACGGCAGTTCCCAGGATTCTGTGGCTCGGTCTTGTGGCAGCCGTGCTGAATACATATACTGCATTACGACATCAGTCCTCGAATTATAACAGAAAGAGGACTTGGGGAGGGTATAGGCGCAGCAGTATACACCGTGAGGTACTTATATAAGATCTGTGTATCGAAAATGTAGCCGTATTGTGTAACTAGTAACGTACACGTTGTATTTGCGGCGGCACATAAAAAACTTAAATCTTCTGACGTAGAAACTGGATATTTACGGGACGTATGTTGGAAATATCATCAAAGAATGATTGGATGATTTTGCCAACCATCAGGATCGTCCGCAAACAAAATGAACTACTGCAGAAGATGAACAGCTGACACATTTTGTCAGGTTATAGTAACTGGAGAAGTTTTTAGTTACTCAGTCATTCAGAGAGTAAAAAGTGCAGTTTTGTGGAAAACGAGATTCAGCCAGCTCATCTAATAACGTTCTCTGAAGATATTGGGAAGGCAGATTTCGAAATCTCACGATAAATTTTTTTAGATTGGTTGGCCGCTGAAAGAGCTAATCTGTGAAGGATGATTTCATTGACACCCTTGGAAAAATAATGATCTCCAGTCGTGAAGATGAATTTGAACTGGAGCTGGGAGAATGCCAAGGAGGATTTAGAACTGGGAGAAACTACCCAGAACAGATACTCACTTTGAAATTCGTAATGAATTACTACAAAACAAGTCAAAAGGACAAGTCGTAATCTTTGTAGACTTCAAGGTAGCTTATGATTGTATCCACACTATCCACACATCTTCCATGATGAAGATATTAAGCAATTTCGGTTTCCACCCCAAATTAATAGAAATGATAAACTTAACTCTAACAAACATCAAATCTTAAGTTCAAAGGAGAAATATCTAAACCATTTACGAATAAAACAGGATTAAGACATGGAGATGGTTTATCGGCCTTACTTTTCAACAGTGCACTCGAGTACGTGATGAGGGTTGGTACTACGAAAATCCTAAAAACATAAGAACTGGAACAAAGAAAGAACAAGCAGACATAAATCGCTTGGGATTCGCAGATAACTTAGCGTTACTAGCTAATAACACTGAAGAAGCCAGAAATCAAATAACAAATCTCCAGAATATAGCACACAAAATAGGACTCCAGATATAATTAAAAAAGACGGACATAATGGTAGCAGACCCACTAGTAATCAACCACACAACAGGGAAGTGAAAACAGTGAAACAATTTAAATGCCAACGAGAAATTTTAACATACAACTGATATGAGAAACATGAATGGCAAGTGCGGACTAACAAGTTGACAAACTCTCAGAAATTAACATGGTCAACAAACAATAGAAAGTCTATCAATCGAAACTAAATTGAAACATTACAAGACAGTGATTCAGTCACAAATGACATACAGAAGTGAAACTCTTTTCAAATTCACCCAGAAATATATTTCCAGAAAATCTTAAAAGTAAAGAGAAGAATAGCTAGAACGTACGTAAATAAAGATATAAAATATGGGCAGTGGTCGATAGTACCCAAAGAAGTGGCGTGCAGCGAACTGGAGTTCACTACGGATACTGTACGCAAAAAAAGGATCTCTTTCCTTGATCACATTATGAGGACACCAGAAACCAGACTATCAAGAAAAATTTTCGAGAAAGTTTGGAACATTCAGCACCAAATATGGTGGATAAAAGAAATCAGCGTGGATATGAGAGAGCTAGGATTGACACCGGGCGAAATGCAAAACAAAACAGAAAGTTTAAAGAAACTGAAAAACATAAAAATAAGAAATAAACAAAAAACATTAAAAGCGGTATTTACAGATGAGGAACGACAAGAAAGGACAGAACGAATGAAAGAATACTGGGCAATTCGGAATGAACATACTGAAGAAGATGACCAGAAAATGATTGACTGAAATGGTTACTTAAAGTCGCAAGTCTCCCGTGAGCATCCGACCTTATTACGGATGCTAAAAGACAATATCCGGCGGCAGTTTCTCACCGTATCTGCTGACCCACAGGGCTGATTACAACATTATCCCTCGACTACACGTAGTGTAGATGAATTACGGCTGACGTGCTGAGCATTTGTTACGCTGATTATTGCTTTTGTATCATATGAAGCGCCATCTGTCGGTCATTTTGCGCCCTGTTTTGGTCTTCTATAAAACACTATGTCATTTCAAGTATATGTGTCAATTTTTACCTCAATACCCACATTGTTCTGTGAAGAATTTTCAAATGTTAATGGACCTTTGGGTCACCCTGTATATTATGTTATTTATATCGAATAGTCATGCCTGCCAGTAGAAAATACCGAGCGAGGTGGCGCAGTGGTTAGCACAGTGGACTTGCATTCAGGAGGACGACGGTTCAAACCCGCGTCCAGCGATCCTGATTTAGGTTTTCCGTGATTTCCCTAAATCGCTTCAGGCAAATGGCGGGGTGTTTCCTTGGAAAGGTCACGGCCGACTTCCTTTCCCATCCTTCCCTAATCTGCTGGGACCGATGACCTCGCTGTTTGGTCCCCTCCCCCAAATCAACTAACCAACCAGTAGAAAGTGTGTTGTAATGCTTTGTCTAGCAGGATTCCACAGTGTAATTAATATATCTGCAAAAGATAGACTTTCACGTGTGCCAGATTATTGTATCAACAAGCTTTAAAACTCGAACTTCCCTAAACAATGAACTTTCTGCCAGCTGCTAGGTTGAGTATTGTGCAACAACGCACAACGGTCGCTATACACATGGTTTGTACGAAAGCTACAAAGGATTCCGTTTGAGCAGAGAGAGACACTTAATCCTCAGTATTAACACATGTAACTTATTGGACACAAATGGTTGGAAATGAACATTATTGTTGAATTAAATATTTGGTGATCACACGTAGGAAACAGTAGTAACAGTATGGCACAGGATTTGGGTGGGAGTCGAGTTTGGCTCGAGGCGTGCACAGGCGTTGACTCTTAATCAAGTACTTTGAGTTATGAATGTAAAACTTACAATGCCAGAGCACATGCATAAACAAACAAGACAAGCACTAGCGCTCTATCTTTCAGATTATTAATTTCCGATACAACAACACAGACTACATGAAAATAATTTCTCGCCCAATAGTAATAAATAATTGAAACTTGGAAGGAGCGGCAATTAACTTACAACAGAAAACTTACACAAAGGTACATGTATATGTCCCATGCGTGAAAAATGTTGAATCGCCTCATTTAAACTCACAGAGATGGCACTCAAGCCATTCTGCAACAACAACAATAGCCCGTCAGATAGTACAACAACATGCAATTACAACCAACACCATAATCACACACTGATAGACAGCACGCACGAATAACGCAATCTACACCGACACTCAAACGAACATACAATCGACTATGACAGCAGGCATAACAGAATGGCTTCCCTGGCATACAATTAGACCATACCACAGCGTCGTGGTGCTTTATCAGATCAGATGCAAATATCCCTGTATCGACGTTGTTCTTGTCGACCGAACACGGCGCGCCGCTCGCTGCTCAGGTGTCCACGGAGGACGTCAGCGCTCTGCCGCGAGCGTCGCTCTCTCCAGAGCTCGTTGTCTTGCGATGGGTGGCGCCACGGGCGCCACCAGAGGACGGTGTCTTCGCTTGGATTCACTGAGTCAAAATTTAATCCTCCGTGCGTCTTTTTAAGACGCCGCACAATGATCTCCGCGCCAGATCTCTCAAGACTAGCAGTGAGCCGGGAAGGACCTAGCACGACTCTACTACTCCTATTCTCATAACAGCTAGCAAGTGATTTTATGATGTAACCGCTAATCAGTCATTCACAGTATTGAACTGAGACAGTGTGAATCATTCATATCCTAGGATAATAAAGTTATGTGTAAATTAATTCTTCTCGAAGTAGTGTAGATGAATATGTTAACCATTTAATATTGAAGAATATGTGCCACCTCGTTCAACTACAGACGCAACAGATATTGCTACAGACTAGAATGGAATTGCTGTGGAGTCCATTGGACCAGGATTCATCATCGTGTCAATTAATTTCTTTTTCAAAATGGTAGAACTGTTTGAACTTAACTGTTTCTCTTTCTAATATACAGGCTCAAAATATTTGATTAGACGATCATCCGAAGCTGAGGAACATACACTCCTGGAAATGGAAAAAAGAACACATTGACACCGGTGTGTCAGACCCACCATACTTGCTCCGGACACTGCGAGAGGGCTGTACAAGCAATGATCACACGCACGGCACAGCGGACACACCAGGAACCGCGGTGTTGGCCGCCGAATGGCGCTAGCTGCGCAGCACTTGTGCACCGCCGCCGTCAGTGTCAGCCAGTTTGCCGTGGCATACGGAGCTCCATCGCAGTCTTTAACACTGGTAGCATGCCGCGACAGCGTGGACGTGAACCGTATGTGCAGTTGACGGACTTTGAACGAGGGCGTATAGTGGGCATGCGGGAGGCCGGGTGGACGTACCGCCGAATTGCTCAACACGTGGGGCGTGAGGTCTCCACAGTACATCGATGTTGTCGCCAGTGGTCGGCGGAAGGTGCACGTGCCCGTCGACCTGGGACCGGACCGCAGCGACCCACGGATGCACGCCAAGACCGTAGGATCCTACGCAGTGCCGTAGGGGACCGCACCGCCACTTCCCAGCAAATTAGGGACACTGTTGCTCCTGGGGTATCGGCGAGGACCATTCGCAACCGTCTCCATGAAGCTGGGCTACGGTCCCGCACACCGTTAGGCCGTCTTCCGCTCACGCCCCAACATCATGCAGCCCGCCTCCAGTGGTGTCGCGACAGGCGTGAATGGAGGGACGAATGGAGACGTGTCGTCTTCAGCGATGAGAGTCGCTTCTGCCTTGGTGCCAATGATGGTCGTATGCGTGTTTGGCGCCGTGCAGGTGAGCGCCACAACCAGGACTGCATACGACCGAGGCACACAGGGTCAACACCCGGCATCATGGTGTGGGGAGCGATCTCCTACACTGGCCGTACACCACTGGTGATCGTCGAGGGGACACTGAATAGTGCACGGTACATCCAAACCGTCATCGAACCCATCGTTCTACCATTCCTAGACCGGCAAGGGAACTTGCTGTTCCAACAGGACAATGCACGTCCGCATGTATCCCGTGCCACCCAACGTGCTCTAGAAGGTGTAAGTCAACTACCCTGGCCAGAAAGATCTCCGGATCTGTCCCCCATTGAGCATGTTTGGGACTGGATGAAGCGTCGTCTCACGCGGTCTGCACGTCCAGCGCGAACGCTGGTTCAACTGGGGCGCCAGGTGGAAATGGCATGGCAAGCCGTTCCACAGGACTACATTCAGCATCTCTACGATCTTCTCCATGGGAGAATAGCAGCCTGCATTGCTGCGAAAGGTGGATATACACTGTACTAGTGCCGACATTGTGCATGCTCTGTTGCCTGTGTCTATGTGCCTGTGGTTCTGTCAGTGTGATCATGTGATGTATCTGACCCGAGGAATGTGTCAATAAAGTTTCCCCTTCCTGGGACAATGAATTCACGGTGTTCTTATTTCAATTTCCAGGAGTGTATTAATGTGAATAAAAATCCTCCTCGGTTGCCAGTAATTTCTTATTTGTGGCGTATACTGTTGATGAAAAGCTCTCGGATTTCCAGCGAGCCGGCCAGTGTTAAAATAACGCGACATTTCGACGAGTGTCTCTCATTATCTTTTGATGAAGATAACGTCGTGGTATTTTAACACTCATACCCTGCTGGAAACCCGAGAGCTTTTCACCAATTTCTTAATTATTATGCGAACCGTTCCGAAGCCTAGAATTCCATCTTCAGGTACCACCAAACAGTTATGGAAACATAAGTGTTTGTCAGCCGGGCCAGTCGGTCGTGAGGGGTCACACCCACGCCCAACAAACGTGTGGGAGCGTAGGACCAGCAACCGGGGCATTCTTCTCGACAGCCAGAGTTCCATGTCGGCTGTCGAGGAGGGCGCCTCGGTTGCTGGTCCTACGCTCCCACACGTTTGTTGGGCGTGAGTGTGACCCTCACGACCGACTGGACCGGCTGACCCACATGTATGTTCCCGTAATTGATTGGTGGTACCTCAAGATGGAGCTGTAGACTTCGACTCGGTCGTGTACTTAGTAAGAAGTTACTGGCAACTGAAGCGGATTTGTATTCTACTAATAATAAACCAGTCATTTGATGACTGGTTACTTAGATAAAAACAAGAAAAAATGTCTTTGAATTTTCTCATGAAGATAAATGAGAAGGAGCGATCTGCTTTACTTGGTTAGAAACACTCTACAGCCAAGATCGTAAAATACATCTTTACTTTCGACGATCAATTTAAACAGGCTTTGATGTCATCTTCTAGTCTTCATAAATTTTTTTTACAAAACGTGTTCATTTTGTTTTGGAAGGTCATGTCAAGTTGTGATATTAGGGGATAAAATATAGCACATTATAAACTGAAGCGCAAAAGAAACTGGTATTGGCATGCGTATTCAAATACAGTGATCTGTAAACAGGCAGAATACGGCTTTGCTGTCGGCAAAGCTTACATAAGACAAGTTTTTAGATCGGTTACCGCTGCTGAAGTGGTAGGTTATCAAGATTTAAGTGATTTTGAACGTAGTGCTATAGTCGGCGCACGAGCGATGCGACAAAGCATCTCCGAGTTAGCGATGGAGTGGGATTTTTCCGTACGATCAAGAAATGATTCAAATGGCTCAGCACTATGAGACTTAGCTTCTGACGTCATCAGTCCCCTAGACTTAGAACTACTTAAGCCTAACTAACCTAAGGACATCACACATATCCATGCCCGAGATAAGATTCGATCCTGCGACAGTAGCAGCAGCGCCACACGATCATTTAACGATTATATCGTGAATATCAGGTGTCCGGTAAAACATCAAATCTCCGACATCGCTGCTGCCGGAGAAAGATCCTGCAAGAACGGGACCAACGACGACTGAAGAGAATCGTTCCGCGTGACAGAAGTGCAACCCTTCCACAAATTGCTGCAGATTTCAATGCTGGGTCATCAACGTCACCATGCGAACCATTCAACGAAACATCATCGATATGGGCTTTCGGAGCCGAAGGCCCACTCTTTTACCCTTGATGAATGCAGGACGTAAAGCTTTACGGCTCGCCTGTGCCCGTCAACACCGACATTGGACTGTTGATGACTGGAAACATGTTGACTCGTCGGACGAGACTCGTTTCAAAATGTATCGAGCGGATGTACGTGTATGGGTATGGAGAAACCTCATGAATGCATGGACCCTGCATGTCAGCAGGAGACTCTTCAAGCTGATGGGGCGTGTACAATTGGAGTAAAAGGGGCTCCTGATATGTCTAGATACGACTCTGACAGGTGACGCATACTTAAGCATCCTGTCTGCATCCATTCATGTTCATTGTGCATTCCGACAGATTTCGGCAATTTAAGCAGGACAATGCGACAACCCACACGTCCAGAATTGCTGCAGAGTGGCTCCAGGAACACTCTTCTGAGTTTAAACTCTTCCGCTGGCCACCAAACTCCCCAGACATGAACATTATTGAGCATATCTGGGATGCCTTGCAACGTGCTGTTCAGAGGAGATGTTCACTTCCTCGTACTCCTACGGATTTACGGCCGTTCCTGCAGGATTGAAGGTGTCAATTCCCTCTAGCACTACTTCAGATATTAGCCGTGTCCATGCCACATCGCGTTGCGGCACTTCTGCGTGCACGGGGGGGGGGGGGGGGGGGGGGTCCTACAAGATATTAGGCTGGTGTACCAGCTTCTTTGGCTTCTCAGTGTATAAAGATTTGTCGGAAGTAAAACAGTTACAACGAAAAAGCACCTTGTGCACATTGCCACGTCCGTATGTGTAGCGCTAACAGATGATTGTTAAGTCTTAAATATCACAATCTACAGTAAAATCACACCAGTACATCTGTTTACGTTGGCTTGATATGTCCCATTTGTTGATGACCTACTTTAGGTGGAGTATATGGTACGCTAACGTAAGCAGTTTTGCTAATGGTATTTAGCGTACACCGTGATTTTTAAAACTTAACAATTATCTGTGAGCGCTACATGTACGGACTTGTCAGAAATAAATATTTCGCGATCTTGACTATAGAAAGCTTTTTACCAAGAAAAGTCCGGTAAACATGGGCTCTGAAAAGCTTGAGAGCTATTAGCACTTATTCGTCTACGCTACTGTGAAACACACTATTTAACAAATGGTTATAGCTGTTACGGTATGTATTGTAGAGTCCATGTCCAATAGTCTTTTTTTCTTGCTTTGGTCCACACTACCTCTGCCCAAAATATGGAAAGCAAGGAGCTTGCAGTGGAAGAGATGGGTTTCACAGTATCGATGATGAAAATGTGCTCATACTTCTTAAGCTATGCATTTTCTAATCCACGTTTATCAGATATTTTTTTATTGTTCTGGCGTAAGGATCTTGTTCTCAAAGTCTGTAAAAGGAATTTAGTTACCTCCTGTGTCTTGAAGTGTATTTAATTTCTTTTATGAGATGGCGTCCACTGCTAACTGCACATATTCAGTATCAGAGCTAACAAAGTCATACATTAATGGCAAGCATTACCAGACGTCTGACCGCCTCCGTAGCTGAGTGGTCGGCATGGTTGACTGTCATCTGGAAGACTCTGGTTCGGTACTGTAAGGGATTTTTCCTTGGTGATAGGACTGCAACGGGGTCACTCAGCCTCTTGATGCCAACTGAGGAGAACTGACTACTTGTGATGGAGCGATGTGTTGACCCACGACCCCTCCATACCGCATCCAATGACGCAGTGGACAGAGCATGACATGGCCGTCGGTCGGTGCCGATGGGCCCGCCAAAGTCTGTTCAAAATGGCTCTGAGCACTATGGGACTCAACTGCTGAGGTCATTAGTCCCCTAGAACTTAGAACTAGTTAAACCTAACTAACCTAAGGACATCACAAACATCCATGCCCGAGGCAGGATTCGAACCTGCGGCCGTAGCGGTCTTGCGGTTCCAGACTGCAGCGCCTTTAACCGCACGGCCACTTCGGCCGGCTGCCAAAGTCTGTGAATGGAGGTTCCGTTGCGATACGTTTTACGTTATCATTGCCAGACTGCTACAGGGACAACAAGCCCAACAGCAAACTACGACTGAAGCGCAGTATTCATTCGACCAGATGCTGGGAAGAAAGCAGGAGGCTTTTCATGTACACATACCAAATTTGTGATATCTCTCTTTTCTCATATACACAACGATTTCAGTCATATCTCTGAGGACAGAACGTTCTTTACGAAGAAAGGTGCATTACTTCACTCTGTCTTGCAGTCTATACATTGAACTCCCACTTTGAGTACGCTGTTATGGGCTAATTTGGTCCTCTGCACTAAATACATTACTGGCATGACTAGTAAGGTACGGTCAGTAAGGCGACATCTGGCGTCCGTTCCCGCAAGGTGGAGTGTTTGGCGCCGTAACAGCGACGGACTTGCGGCATCTGGGGCAACTGAATGACCACCAGCACGGGCCACGGCCGGCTATCGGCCTGCTTCGAGGCCGTCGACCCTCAGAGGAATCGATCTGCGACTACCGCCAACGTCACCTTCTGTCTACCTTTGAGTGGGGCAGAAGCTGTTCATTATGCGTTCTCAGAAGGCCGCCCTCGACAACTGTGCCACGTCGATCGCAGTTGTCAAGCGTCAGTGAATGAGTGCTGCGCCAACGTCGGCCGGAAGAGCGAAGGCTGCACGTGACACTCAACTACTCTCCGACAAGAGGCGGCTCGCCAATGTTCCCGACGCTTAGTATAAAGCCAAATGAAAAACTAAATTAAGATCCTCATAAAATTTCAAATCTCAAATGTTCATGACAAAGGACGACGCAGAACTATGCTTGTCATATTTCTACTTGGGTTACCTATATGTTGTGGGTTGTTGTTTTAATCATTATTTTGCCCATACATGAAATAGAAATCAATCTGTGATACCTGGTCACGAGCCAAGTGAACATCAAAGACGACACATGCAAAATTGTTTAGCGCTATAGAAATCAGTCCTACTGATAACAGACCAATCCAATATTTACTCGATACTCGACACATCTGCGTTATACCTAAAACACTCGAACTAGCGACCGCCAGATGAAATAAAAAGTAGTGACGTGAGTGGGTATTTTACTGGGATGTGCAATGAACAGCTCAGTTCTGTTCTCCAATATAATGCACCATAATGTCTGGAAATGGAGTCAGTTTTGGACTACGTTAATTAAATGAAAAAGCAAAGCATATAACTGTTACAATGTTCCGAAAAGGTACTTTTTTGTTTCACTGATAGGCAAGAGAAGTAATGCAACCGATATCGACACATTTTACGTAATATCAAGATATTCAATAGTTTTGCACGCATTTTAAACAGAGTGCTGTCACAAAATGATTACTGAGAAGAAATACGAACAGTACATACATACGTTAACGAGTAAAACTTAACACCATCAGAAAAGATGGAAGACCATTAGTTCCCATTCACCTGTAGTTTGGTAAAAGTCACCAAAACTCATCAGCGATCGATTTACTATTTTGAAACAAGCCTGCGCTTGCTTAGAAAGAGCACCCATTCTATGTAAGAATTCTTTTTTCACTAATTTCAGATAGGTAAGCCGACTAACCAAGAGTGACTGGAACATGTCTACAAATAAAATTAAAATATGTATAATCCCCTCACAGTTAACTATAGAGCCATAATCATTTCCTTCTGTTATACACACTACTGGCCATTAAAACTGCTACACCAAGAATAAATGCAGATGATAAACGGGTATTCATTGGACAAATATATTATACTAGAACTGACATGTGATTACATTTTCACGCAATTTGGGTGCATAGATGCTGGGAAATCAGTACCCAGAACAACCACCTCTGGCCGTAATAACGGCCTTGATACGCCTGGGCATTGAGTCAAACAGAGCTTGGATGGCGTGTACAGGTACAGCTGCCCATGCAGCTTCAACACGATACGACAGTTCATCAAGAGTAGTGACTGGCGTATTGTGACGAGCCAGGGTTTCGCAGGGATCGAATGAAGGGTAGAGCCACGGGTCGTAACACATCTGAAATGTAACGTCCACTGTTCAAAGTGCCCTCAATGCGAACAAGAGGTGGCCGAGACGTGTAACCAATGGCACCCCATACCATCACGCCGGGTGATACTCCAGTATGGCGATGACGAATACACGCTTCCAATGTGCGTTCACCGCAAGTGTCGCCAAACACGGATGCGACCATCATGATGCTGTAAACAGAACCTGGATTCATCCGAAAAAATGACGTTTTGCCATTCGTGCACCCACGTTCGTCTTTGAGTACACCATCGCAGGCGCTCCTGTCTGTGATGCAGCGTCAAGGGTAACCGCAGCCATGGTCTCCTAGCTGATAGTCCATGCTGCCGCAAACGTCGTCGAACTGTTCGTGCAGATGGTTGTTGTCTTGCAAACGTCCCCATTTGTTGGCTCGGGGATCGAGACGTGGCTACACGATCCGTTACAGCCATGCGGATAAGATGCCTGTCATCTCGACTGCTAGTGATACGAGGCCGTTGGGATCCAGCACGGCATTCCGTATTACCCTCCTGAACCCACCGATTGCAGATTCTGCTAACAGTCATTGGGTCTCGACCAACGCGAGCAGTAATATCGCGATACGACAAACCGCAATCGCGATAAGCTACAATCCGACCTTTATCAAAGTCGGAACCGTGATGGTACGCTTTTCTCCTCCTTACACAAGGCATCACAACAACGTTTCACCAGGCAACGCCGGTCAACTGCTGTTTGTGTATGGGAAATCGGTTGGAAACTTTCCTCATGTCAGCACGTTGTAGGTATCGCCACCGGCACCAACCTTGTGTGAATGCTCTGAAAAGCTAATCATTTGCATATCACAACATCTTCTTCCTGTCGGTTAAATTTCGCGTCTGTACCACTTCATCTTCGTGGTGTAGCAATTTTAATGGACAGTAGTGTATATTGGGAATGTGCTTTCTTAGCAACATGCGCGATGCTGTACCATTCTTGTCCATTTTTTAGCCTATTTCGTATAATTCTTTGACCATGTCTTATTTTTCTCTACTCCTTCTTCTTACAGGCCGCGCGGTCTGGGGCGTATTATCGCGGTCTACGTGGCTCCCTCCGTCGGAGGTTCGAGTCCCCCGCCGGGCATGGGTGTGTGTGCTGTCCATATGTAATGTCCCCACAGAAAATACCCTCTACCACGCACCAATTAATCATTTTCAATCAAACCATCCGCATTCATTCACTTTGGAAAAGTTATCTGATCCGATTTTCTCGTAAATATGCGGCGACAGCTCGACGACGCCAAAGTATTTTCTAGTGCGTTTATTCTTTGAAATAACAGAGATACATATATGCATTCTCCATGGTTGTTAGAGTGGTAATTAGGACAGCTTCTGGAGTATCTGTTGTGGGATGGACGTGTTTCTGAGAGATACATATTCTGCTTTTCTTCTCGCTAAAGCGAGCCAATTAACATTTGTGGTTCAAATGGCTCTGAGCACTATGGGACTTAACAGCTGTGGTCATCAGTCCCCTAGAACTTAGAACTACTTAAACCTAACTAACCTAAGGACATCACATACATCCATGCCCGAGGTAGGATTCGAACCTGCGACCGTAGCAGTCGCGCGGTTCCGGACTGCGCGCCTAGAACCGCGAGACCACCGCGGCCGGCTAACATTTGTGCCGCTAGCGGTTTGTTTGAAGAGAAAGAGACTGTAAAAGGAAAATAATTAAGGCGTGGAATCACCGGAGATCTGGACATGTAATGGAGATGGATTTAATACACAATTTCCTCCATAAATAAGGTTTGTGACTTATTTGTTCTGGAGTGAATGAACGAATGAGTTTTTTCTGAATCATTTGATGATCACGTTGGCCCTATAATTGGTGGGGAAGTTTCAGCTGTGTCGAAGAGAGCCTGCAATCACTGAGTCTGTGTTAAATCGTCCAAAAAGGCTTCGTAAACAACTGGAATTCGCAATCTTTCGTAAAAGGAACAAATTGTCCAAACGATCGATTCTCCCGACTGACTGCGGTGTTTAACAGTAATAATAAATGTAAAGATCTCATACAGCAAGCCAGCCGCTGATTACCAAGACGAAGGACTCCAACAAAGATACTATTTGGCTGATCTCACGTGATGAAATATTATATTAAAAACTGTACATAGATAAAGGAGAGAAAGAGAGAGAGCGAATGAAAATAGAGATAATACTAATAATCCTCCATTAGTCTAATTTTTCGCCTGTCTTATCACGGATCAGCCAAGAACTGGGAGGGCCTTACTTTACTGGATAGTTTAATGTGTGAAGGTGAAGGGATCTTAAAGGCAAAAGATACACGTCTATACAGTCAAGACATTACACACAGATAGCGGCTAGCTGCATTCATCATCTATTCTTAGATAAAGAGACGGCAACTTATTATCCGAACATTAAAATGTTAAACATAGTGTAAGTTAGTTTAAGTTACATTAAGTAGTGTGTAAGCTTAGGGACCGATGACCTAAGCAGTTTGGTCTCATAAGATCTTACACAAATTTAAAATTTACAATCTTTTTACACCCATGGTAACTGCTGGAATGGGATATGTTGTTGTGGAACTCATAAGAAAGTGGAGGAACTTAGTTGTCCGTCAACGGAAAATCTTGCCATTACACAAATTTTATTTCAAACTCATCTTGATGTAAAGTCTGCAGAAGTGTTGATGGGGGACATATCGCTATCCCATCATACACCTCAGTATATGTTAGAATAAGTGCCCTTAGAAGCATACCCGTTAAGCTATTGCTGTACTTTCAGAAAAGGTATATACCTGGATCTTCATTAAAGACTGCAGCTATTCTCCTCCTGACCGCCTTTTCACTTATACTAATTGCATCCTAAATGCAGTCCAGGCATTGTCTTAAAGCTTACACTTTATCGTCACAGAATGCGGCGCTATGTAGGAAATTGTTTACACTTCTTTTACTCAACAGAGAGCCACAATTTAAGCCTTTAAATAGTCATTTAGATAATTTTTTTGGTGAAATATCACTTGAACCACTTGTACTCCGAGCCTGTCAAATTATAGCAGAGGAGATTCCTAAACGCAACAGATGCAAAAAATGACTTCAAAAACTTATATTGTGCAAGTTATACCGAAGTGTAGCGATCTCACTAAACCGCCTACGGCTCTGCCTCTACGACGAGCAACTCGACTGGCCAGCGTCCTACAGAATATTGCCGCAGATGATTCAGTTTCTGCTCGGCCGAAAAGCGCTCCCCGCCTCTTTTGTTGTCAACGCCAACGGCCAGTAACTGAAAAAAAAATTGTATGCAAAGACCGTACATATCACTGACTGTGGACGACGTTTTACTCTGTGTCGATGGTTTCCGCTATGTGGCAACTTTTGGTCACGGCTTGGACATCTTTGCCAGATGTCTAGTTTCAACGCGAGCCTTGAACCATTTCCTACTCAACACTGTCCCTCTTATCTTACGTTAATAAAACGTACAAAATCTTCACTGTATTAATGAAAACCAGGTTATGTCTTATGTGTGGGACCCTTTCTCCAGATCGTTTATTTGAAGGAACAACAATAATAGGGAGTACATTTGTTTGTGGCAATGAGCTGAAACCTCCAGATAAAGATTTCATGACATTTCTTTATGGTGTACACTATTAATCTGCTTGCAAACTGTTGATAGCCCATTAATTCTAGACCTACATAAATCGCGGAGGCTCTTCGAGTTTGGTTCGCCATATTGCAGTGGACTGCCTCCACCGATGATTGAGATATATAGGAATTGGATGAAATAATCGTCCAGAGGCGCTAAGAACTTTATAATTTCTGAAGCTGGCAAAGGTTCATGAAGTTTGTGAAATTTGCTTCTCTGAACATGAAAAATGAACTTACAAGGGAACCTCCCCATCGCACCCCCCTCAGATTTAGTTATAAGTTGGCACAGTGGATAGGCCTTCAAAAACTGAACACAGGTCAATCGAGAAAACAGGAAGAAGTTCTGTGGAACTATGAAAAAATAAGCAAAATATACAAAGTGAGAAGTCGATGGCCAACATACGCAATATAAAGGACAATGTGAGCCCAGAAGCGCCGTGGTCCGGTGGTTAGCGTGAGCAGCTGTGGAATGAGAGATCCTCGGTTCAAGTCTTCCCTCGCGTGAAAATTTTACATTCTTTATTTTCGCAAAGTTATGATCTGTCCGTTCGTTCATTGACGTCTCTGTTCACTGTAATAAGTTTAGTGTCTGCGCAAAACCGTGCGATTAGTAGACGAAAGGACGTGCCTCTCCAATGGGAACCGAAAACATTTGGTCGCAAGGTCGTAGATCAACCGATTCTTCCAAAGTAAAATACGTCTGATATATTCTATACCACACTCTTGGCGGCATGTGCGTCACGTGACAGCAATATGTTGTCGACCCACCTAACTTGTACACTTGGCGAATGGGTAAAAAGATTTTTCTACCTTGCCCAATTTAGGTTTTCTTGTGCATGTGATAATCACTCCCAAAAAAGTGATGAAAACATAAGAGTTTGTCAAATAAACTGAAAATAAAAAATTAAAATGTTCACTCGAGGGACGACTTGAACCTAGGACCTCCCGTTCCGCAGCTGCTAACGCTAACCACGTGACCACGGTGCTCCCGAGCCCACGTTCTCCGTGATATTGCATATCTTATCAGAGTAGCATGGAGAGCTGCATCAAACCAGTCTCAGGACTGAAGACCACAACAACAACAACATCATGGACTACTCAGTTCGAAAATTTTGCTTATTTTTTTCATAGTTCCACACAACTTCTTCCTGTTTTCTCGATTGATCTGTGTTCAGTTTCTCAAGGCCTGTCCAAAGTGCCAACTTATAACTAAAACTGAGGGGGATGCGATGGGGAGGTTCCGTTGTTAGATACAGGAAAGTAATGGAAAGCATGTTCTTTTTCTCTTTCGCATATTCTCCGGGCTAATTCCTTGTTTAATAACTGCCTCCGCTAGTGTATATCGGATCCACGTCTTTGAACTGTGTTAGTAAATGAATTAAGCAACTTCCGCATCGCATTATTTGTCTGTAAGTTAAATATGTAATAACTGTGGTTTCATATACAAAATGCACACTCTCCTACAATAAAGACAGCTTTCCTCGAACACAGTCAGTAGTGGAACTCGAATGACTATTTCACACCCATTTTGAATCGATCCACCATTGTTTTAAATTGCCCATGAGAATGACACAAATATGCAGTCAGATCTTCACGTAATATCATCGTACCCCAATGGATTTCAACTTGCATGTAATGCAGAGAGTTGCATACTTTACAAAACGTAGAAGAGGAGTAATGAAGACGTCATAACACGGGCCAGTAGATCGATGACATAGCTCGGACGTAGTTAAACCAGATTGTAGGTTCGAGCTGAAGTTTCCATCTAGGATAACTGAAATAACGGGGAAATATAAAGACACATATAGGACGGACTAAGAGCGGACACCAGTGTACGCAGAGGTAAGACGAATGGTGAATATTGTTTACCACGCAGGAGAGTGTAACAGAGAAAAACCACAGCACACTCGTCGAGAGATCCGTTGTGGAGTATATCGTTAAAATCTACTTGGAATATATTTACAATCTGTTTTCAGGGTGAAACCGACGACTGCTTTTTAATTTTAGGAGGAAGCACAAGGATAAGATTCTACTAGTAAGAACTCTCACAATAGTTTATAACCAACCATTCTCCCCACGTTTAGTACCTGAATCTTACGACAGACACTGTTTAATTCCAGTCTAGGATATACAACCGTTGTGAAATCAGCCGCTTTTGTAGAGGAAATAGATTGTCTAACATTCTCCTAACAATTCGTGTATTATACTTTTGATACTTACGGATGATCCTTGATAAAAAAATGATGAATATATAGGTAGGTAGAGCTGTATGGCGACTGTATAAACATAAATTTTTACAGTGGAAAGTTACCTATTCGCGCTAATTGCTTATCTAAATTAAAGATCTCACCTTGTTCTAATCCATCTTTTCACAATCTTTATCTATTGAAAATGACTGAATATGTTGTCGAACTCAAGTTATCTGAGAGCAATTATTTACGTATCTTCCCTCATTTCACTGCTGGTAAATGCTCATCCTCACCCATTTGATCAAGAAGACGACGACACGCAAGACAAGTTTTAACAAAAACTCCGTCTCACTAGCAGTCTATCGCTAATGTATGGGGCAAAAAAGCAGCAATTATAATAACTGCGAACAAAGTCCATGATTGGAGGGTTCACATAGTGGCATGACAGGATGACCTCCTGTTGGAGACAGCAGACATATATGGCTCAAACAAAGAATATACAAAGGTTATCTAGACAGAATGCTTCATTTATTTTTTTCTGTCGTCTCCGTGCAGCTGTTGGGTCTCACAACTCGGCTAGCATCGTAGATGCATCCATGCATACCGAATATTGAGACCCATCAGCTGCATCAGAGACGCTACTAACGGAGACGCAGCTGCTTGACAGTGGCTTGTCATAAGGTCTAAGAAGATCAGTTTACTCGATGCCTATCACGAGCACTCAGTAACATGGTTTCTGAGCGCTATGTAACAGTATGTTGTGGATTGGCAAGAGAGCCAACCCACTATGAGAGGAAGCCGAAAGGCAAGCGTTTTAGCTCACGCAGGCTGGCGTGAGGTCTGGAACAGGACAAGAAAGTTAGACTAGAAAAAAAAGGATGTAGCTGGTGGAATACTTAACTTTAATCCATTAATGTTGAACGTAGCTCTTGTCTGTACATTCTTTACAATATCAATAGCAACTGATAATGGCGCCTTGCTAGGTCGTAGCAAATGACGTAGCTGAAGGCTATGCTAACTATCGTCTCGGCAAATGAGAGCGTATTTTGTCAGTGAACCATCGCTAGCAAATTCGGTTGTACAACTGGGGCGAGTGCTAGGAAGTCTCTCTAGACCTGCCGTGTGGCGGCGCTCGGTCTGCAATCACTGATAGTGGCGACACGCGGGTCCGACGTATACTAACGGACCGCGGCCGATTTAAAGCCTACCACCTAGCAAGTCTGGTGTCTGGCGGTGACACCACACAGTATGCTATAGATATTCGCTCTCAAATTTGTGTAGCGTGTGGTGAACGGATCGTCAGCGAGTCAATGATTTGAAGTCGGATTCGAAAGTCGTTTCTTGTGGCAAATCAATCACTTCAGCTGTAGAACATGGCGAAGAACAGAAGGTTCACTGTGACAGTTTCGTGCATTTAACACAGATTTACCGGCCACCGCTAAATAAAATTAGGTACGCTACACAGAACTCCTTCAAATAGTATATTTACGGGACACCATGGTCACTAGCAGAAGACCGCAAAAAAGAAAAAATGAGAAGTGTATTACTGATTTTCGAATAGTGCTTTGATTTAATGAAAAATATTTGTGGCCAGTATATTATAACAGCGTTATATACGACTGATGAGCCAAAACATGACGAATACGTGCTTGATAGAACGTTGGTCTACTTTGGCACTCATTACAGCAACGATTCTTCATGGCATGGATTCGGTAAATCCTCGGTAGGTTTCCAGAGCTGTGTGAGACCGAAACTCTACGCACAAGTCACGCAGTTCCAAAAGTTACGCGCTCGATAGCAGCCCATGGATGCTCCATCGCGTTCAGACCAGGCAGTTTTGTTGGCCAAGACAATAACAGGAGTTCACTATCATGTTACTCAAAGCACTGTAAGACACTCCTGGCCGTATGTCACGGACAGTTATCCTTCTGAAAGATGTCCTATTATAACTATCCGAATCGACGAAAATCGGTAGATGTGATGCACATGTACAGACAAACAAGTGATTACGATTTGAGACTATGGATGATTTGTTAAAGAGAAAGAGATCACAAGATAACGCTCTGGTCCATCCCTGGCCGTCATGCAAACTGTCATTCGGCCTGGTGTTGACTGATACAGTTGTTGGATGTCCTCCTGAGGGATATCGAGAAAAATTTTGTCCAATTGGCGCCTTAGATTGTCAGAATGCCGAGATGGTTGGAGGGCACTGCCCATTATGCTCCAAATATTTTTAAGTACGGAGAGATATGGTGAGATTGCTGACCAATGTAAGATTTGGCCAGCATGAAGACAAGCAGTAGAAACTCTCGCCCTGTGCAGGCGGGCATTATCTTGCTGAAATGTAGATCCAGGATGACTTGCCATGAGGGGAAACAAAACGGTGCATAGAATATCATCGACGTACTTCTGCGATGACGTGGACGTGCGACAACTTGCCAACTATTCCACAGATATTACCGACAATAGCACGCGAACAGCCGGCCATTGTGACCGAGCGGTTCTAGGCGCGTCAAATGGTGCAAATGGCTCCTAGCACTATGGCACTTAACTGCTGAGGCCACCAGTCCCCTAGAACTAGACCTAAGACGTCACACACATCCATGCTCGAGGCAGGATTCCAACCTGCGACCGTAGCTGTCGCGCAGTTCCAGACTGTAGCGCCTAGAACCGCTCGCCCACCCCGGCCGGCTCTAGGCGCATCAGTCCGGAACTACGCTGCAGCTACGGTCGACAGACACACGGGCCGGAGTGGCCGTGCGGTTCTAGGTGCTACAGTCTGGAACCGCGAGACCGCTACGGTCGCAGGTTCGAATCCTGCCTCGGGCATGGATGTGTGTGATGTCCTTAGGTTAGTTAGGTTTAAGTAGTTCTAAGTCTAGGGGGCTGATGACCTCGGTCCCATAGTGCTCAGAGCCATTTGAACCATTTGAACCATTTGAAGCACGCGAACATCCGACAAGATTGACCGTTCCCAAGATGTTCGTTCCCACGCGCGGCACCGTAATATCTGCCTTTTGTCAGCTTCACTTATGTCAGTGGATATCTATATCTTCGGCCCTCATCTTCGCTAGAAAGACCTCTCATTCGTCTCTGCTCCACTGATACACTGTCTGATCAAAATACCCTGATGCCCTTGTGGAATGCAGAGTTGACCACTAGATATGACGAGAGGCGGACTAATTTAGGTAAGTATTCTGTTGGCATTAGGGTAGCAGTAACTGCAAAATGGGTTTCGTCAGAAGACTGCATTGGCTTAGAACGTGGACTAGTCATTGGATGTCACCTGGAAATCCATCAGGGACATTTGAACCCTTCTAAAGCTGCACAAGTCGACTGTCGCTGTGAATGTTAAATGGAACAACCACGGACAGACAAAGAACAGGCAGACCTCATGTGGAGACGGAGAGAAACAGGTGGCCATCGCAGAGGTGGCTGTAAAAAATCGCATGAAAGCAACGGAGGAAATAACTCGTGAGTTCCAAAATACTTCGTGCAGTCCAGCTAGCACAGTGACTGTGCGTATGTAGTTCAAAATGGTGTACAGTGGTCGAGAAACTCTTCACAAGCCACAAATTTCGGTACTAAGTGCTACGAGGCGCCTGAGGTGGTGTAAAGAGCGGTGGACGGAGGATGTCTCGAAACGAGATCACGCGATATCCGATGGAAGGGTATGTTAGCTAGGTTCATGTGTAGAGCCAACACTGAAGTACACAGGATGTGTGCTATTACCGTACGGGAGTGGTCTTCGTAATTAGGTGCACTCCTGTTATTTAAAAAAAATATATAAAGAAACAGTAAATGGGGAAAGACAAGAACACATTTTTTTCAGCGTTGCGTACTGCTTATAGCATAGCAACATTTCGAAGACAATGATAGTATCCATAAGATACACTTTCATAAATAATCTATGAGGCAACGGTTTGTGGACAATAACATTCCTGAGATGGTCTGGCTTGTCCAGAATCGCGACCAGAACCCAGTAGAGTATATTTGTGGGATGTGACAGAAAGGTCGACTCTGCTCCAGATCCCAGGGGCCCAACGTCTATACACTCTCTGGTTTGGCTTTTATGGAAAAATGGACTGCCTTCCCTCCACAGACGTTCAGACAACTCGTTGAAATTGTGCTCAACAGAACTAAAGAGAAGGGTGGAGACACCTTGTCTTAACGTCCACATACAGGTGTATCATAATTAATGGCGCAAATGCATACAGTTGAAAGTACACGATACTAGAAGCAAAAAAGTCTCAGTAAACGTGGGGTCGATAAAGCATACCGTAAGAGCTACGAGCAATTTTTCATCTTCGATACTGTGAAACAAATCTCTTCTACTGCAAGTTCTTTGCTTTCCATATTTTGGGAAATGGTAGTATGGACCTAAATAAGAAAAAAATGTCCAGCAAACATGTGCTCAAAAACGCATACCTTAAAAGTTACGAGCACTTGATGATTAGAAGATTTATGTTTCAAAGGAGCAAAGCTGAACAAGTGCTCATAGCTGTTAAGGAACGCATTTTCGAGCACATGTTTACTGCACTTTTTTCTCTTGATTTGGTCCATACTACCAGTTCCCAAAATATGGGAAGCAAAGAACTTGCAGTAGAAGAGATTTGTTTCGCAGTATCGAAGAGGAAAAATTGCTCGTAGCTCTTAAGGTATGCTTTATCGACCCTATGTTTAGTGAGACTTTTTTGCTTCTAGTATCGTGTACTTCCAGTTGTATGCGTTTACGCCATTAATTATGACACACCCTGTATAGAGGTCTGGATACTTTTGCTGAGATAGTGTATACTTTCCTTACCGTGTCACGTGTTCGCAACGCCAACAGGCAGCACTGAAGCTCGCAATGGGCAGTGGTCATCATGGCTTAGATCAACGTTTCTCATGTCTATATGTCTAAATTCACGGACAGTGTCAAAGCGACCATGATAATAGAGAATCTTTGTTCCACGGGAACACTTCTCATGACATCTGTCTCGGTATTCCTCGTCTGCCACCTAACCCATTCCTAACTTTCATTCACCGTTTTTATTTATTGTTCTACGTTTTGCACTTGTGTTTTCTTAAAACTGATATATGTGTTTCTAGACAGTATTTATTGTATTTATTTGCTTAGTAATCATTGTTAAAGCCGTAATTGTCTTTGACTTCTGTGAAAAACTGATTAAAACTGTGGTCCTTTCCGAAACTATATCTGTTGCTTTCGGCACCAGGAGACTAATTAACATAATTCTACGCTACACCACCATCATTGTCATTCAGTTTCAGATGCGTACTAATGTTGTTTGTGACATTATGTGGAAATACGTTTACTTTATGTTGAGCAACATATATTTATTTCTGGAAGAGAACAGAAGAAAGTCTTGCCTAATAATGTATACTTTTGTCCATTTGAGACACATTTTTGGACAGGAGAGTGTGTACGGCACACCAGTAACTTCCTCGTTGTTTTAATTATTTCTGTGTGAAATTTCGGTGCCTGAATTATCAACGAAAATGAAGTACATCTTTGACCGTCTTTCCTTATACGCGCCCTGTTTTTAAGTCGCTCCAGGTTACATAACTGGAAGTGCCCATGATTGTGTCTTTGGATGGCAACTGCTCGTTCGCAAGTGCGCCGTTGAATCTGTATACCAACCAGTTGCTCATTTTTGTTTTTTATTTTGTTTCACACATGTCTGTCGCAGATTGACCATCGTCACTAGCGAACTCTGTCAATCGCCACTCGGTGTTCAAGATGGTGTTAACATTTGCGCCATTTGCTGAAATAATTTCGTAACGCAGCTATCGCTGGCTTATCGGGTGATTCAACTAGCTAGCTGGCGAAGTTGTTTTAGCACACAGAGCCCGTATTCGGTCGGGACGTCCGTTCTATTTTCGGTTTTCCGAGATTTTATTAATCCAGACAAAGCTTGCGACAGTGGGGAAGGAAAAACTACTGTAAAATTATATTTTATCTTAATATGTTTGTGTAACAGTTGTCGAAGATACAAATAACCGTGTCGCACATACGTCTCTTCTATCGATATGTGAACATCAGTTCCGAGAGAATTTGAAGAAGAAAACAGACTTCTCGTATTCTTATTGTTGGTACAAAAAGAAGTTCTAAAATTCTTCTACTTTTCTCTGTCTGAGAAGCATGTATGCTACACGTGCCAATAATTCTGTACAATTAGAAAGAAGTTGTAAAAGCGGTGTGGTTATTAAGGCCTCACATAACGACGCATCGATCACATGTGCTCCATTTTTGAAACTTAAAGCAGACAACCTTGTAGGTCGGCCAACCACAGCTGTGAGTATCCTTCTTGGGTATTAACAACCGCTTCAGCTGTATTTGGTCCTTCATTACTGTATCACTACCGGTTTCGTGGCGTTAAATGCCACATCTTCAGGTGGACATACGAGTAAAATATTAGAGCGGAAAAACTCGGAATCTTTTTTTCCCAACATTCGCTGGGAAAAAACATTCCGAGCTCTTTCGCTCTCATGTTTTAATTCTGTGTTCACTGGAAGATTTGGCTTTTACCGCTACAAAACCGGTAGTGATACAGTAATGAAGGACCAAATACGGCTGAGTCAGTTATTAATAACCACGATGAATACTTAAAGGTACGCATTGGCGACAACGTTTCAACTGGCAGGGCCAGTGCGTACTCTGCAGTCTCGGCTTGGCTAAGTACTGCCTACTGCGTCAATACCTGCTACTTTGCAAATTAGTAGGTGTCTTCGTAGAGTAATCTGAGCAAATTTGACACTTATAAAGAAAACTGATCATTATAAATTGTTTCTAAGTTAGTGATTTTATGACACTTTGGAAAGCAGACTAAATGAAGGCGATCTAGATAATACACCACATTAATTGTATACGTTAATTGTAAGTTGCTAATGTAAGCAGCAACAATATAGGCAGGTAGAACACGGAAATCTTTCCGTAGTTAGTAATGCTTCAACGACACTATTTGATTGAATTTTCTCTTGTCGAGAAATGAGAACGAGCGATCTGTTTTAAGTGATAAAAAACTTTCCAAAACCAAGCTCACATAAATATTTCTTTATATTCGACAGCAAGTTTCAACGGACTTTGCTGTCATCTTCAGAATTTTTGTTAAAATCGTCTTCATTCTGAGTTGTTATGTTAAATGATAAAATGAGCATCTTATACAAAGATTTACGAGTAACAGAACATTTACAATCAAGAGGAACCTTGTGTATGATGCCATATCCGTATATGTAGCACTCTCAGATGGGTGTTACGTTATAAAAATCACAATATACAATAAAGTACACAGTAGCACATCTGCTTGCTTTAGCTTGACATGCTCCATTAATTGCTGGTCCACCTTGGACGTTGTATATGGTACATCTGGAATGCACAGTAGCACATCTGTTTACTTTAGCTAACGTACACAAATGTGCTGCTGTGCATTTTCTTTTGTATTGTGTTTCTTATTACGTAACAATCATCTGTGAGCGCTACATATACAGACACGGCCACGCACACAGCGTGCTTTTTGATTTTAAATGTTTTATTATTGACAAAACATCTGTATTGGTTGCTGCATTTTATCCGTTAATGTTTGAACTTGGTGTGAGGTTCCAACTCACAATGAATACTTAAAAAGAAAAAAGAAAAGGAATTTGAAGAACTGAAGATGACTGCATTGTCTGTCGAAACCAGTTTTTGAAAATAAAGATGTATTTATGCAATCTTGGTTTTAGAAAGTTTTTCTAACGACAGTATTTGTTTGACGAATTATTCTTCACAGTAACATGCGTTCCTACGCAAAAAACTGTTCTATATTTGCTGTTTCGCCCACAGAAACATTTCCCCTAACCACTTCTAAAACCCACAGCAGATTATATTAAGATGGCGCTTCTGGTATCTTTCTATCTGCAGCTTCAAATGTATGCTAATATCGCAGAGCTGTTGGTTTCTAAAATTCGGTCAGTGATCGGACGAGAACTGCCCTCGGGGCTTCTATGATGTTGCGTTGTACAGATTTTGTGACAATTCGGCAATTTGACGTGGTGCCATCATTAGACGTTCAGGGAGCCTCACTAACTTTCCTCAAGTACCAGAGTGTAAATATTGGGTAACAAAATCACCGAAAATGCTTAGAAGTCTGTGGTGGACACCAAACTGATTATTTTTCAAGTGGAAAATGTTCGGAAACGCGTTGTTGCAGCAATGTGGAGCGTCGAAATTTGAGAATGATCATTTCAGTGTGTTTTCGGACTACGTTTGGAAGGCATCGTTGTAAGGAGGATTCACAGACAGCACCTAATAGCATTCTTGCTCAAGTTCCACCTTCCAACAGCCCTTTGTATTCATCACAATCAGGTATTACTATTGCGTTCCAATGCAGTGACGTTATTATCAACATTATATTTGCCTATTGACAAGCAATGTAACGACCAAATATGTTACTTTCATTTGGCGAATTCGATCGCAATATTCGGGGAGCTGCTTGACTGTAAGTGCAAAAGTTACCAAAAGAAATACTCCACACCATTACAATTTCACAGCAATTCAAATAAGACTACAAGAGTCCAGACAGTTGCAAGCAGGTGGGCCTACTGTTTTCTTCGCTTGGAATTTTTACAAAAATATTTAGTGTATGTAGGGAAATATGTTTTCTATGCCAATTACGCCTTCTTTACACGTAGAGTATTGCTGTATCGTATTATAAGTTTACTGTTTGAGTGGTAAGCCTTCTGCCTAATGCATCAATTATAGAAAGGCAGCATTATGTTACTGGGGACATCGGTGACTTTGTTTTATAATTTCATCATCAAAACAAAATACAGATAATGTTTTTTTAGTCTGTGGTTAGTGGTTTCCACAGAATTATTGCCATATCCAAGATACAAGAAATCAACCACTGGCGTCAGGTCATGTGCGTTTTTACAACTTGTTGCTAGGTGACAGGAGCCTCCCCTCCCCAACCCCCCTTCCCCCGCCCCCACTTTGTCATCTGGTCTCAGCTATTCAGTTGGTGTCGTGTGAACAGGTTTTACCAATGACTGATGTTGTATTACCACAGAAGCCCTAGGATGTCATCCCAGGTTATGGTAGTCTGTTGTAACATCTTGCCCTATGCAGACAGCGCTCTACAACTATTGGCTTTGGTGGTGATTGTTCCGTGTGGCGTTTATGCATCAGGCACCTTTTTTGCACCGTCCTGATAGTTTCACCTACATAGATTTCTCGCACTAGCGGCAAATACAAGATTTTTTGCAAGCATTCGAAGCGATTTCATAAATTCATTGTGCCTACATTAAAGGAAATATTGTCATAAAACTCAACACTCATACAGTAAAAATTCAAAAGCCTTCGTATTGTTGCAGCCGCACATCAGATTTCTGATTTCTGCGACGAGAGTGTAGCTGCGAACAGTCAGGCAAGATGGCGACAGGCACCTAGGTAGCGTATGTTGTGCTTCAAATGCAGTCAAGTCACTCTGCCGTAACAGTGCAACGACATTTCAGAACGAAGTTCAACACAGATCCATCAACCGCCAACTCCATTCGGCGATGGTATACATAGGTTAATGATTCAGATGCATCTGCAAGAGGAAACCAACAGGTCGGAGAGCAATGAGCGAAGAAATGGTTGACCGAGTGAAGGCGAGTATCTCACGTAGTCCACAGAAGTCAACAAACAGACCAAGCACACAGCTGAAGATCTTAAGGAAACTACTAAAGCTGAAGCCTTATCGCTTGCAACTGCTACAACACTGACTCCCAGTGACGCTCTGAATTTTCGGCGCAGCAACAGCTTATGGAAGAGGATTGGCTTTGTAAGAAACTCATACTCAATGATGAAGCAGAATTTTTTGTGAACGACATAGTGAATAGGCACAATGAGCGAATCTGGGGACAGACAGTCCCCACGTTATGGTGCAGCACATACGAGAATCACCAACAGTTAATATGTTCTGTGTAGTCTTGCGGTTTAAAGTTAACGGTCCCCTTTTTTCTGTAAGAAGACCGTTTCAGGACATGTGTATCTGGACATGCTGGAAAACTGAGTCATGCCACAACTGGAGTCCGATAGTGTGAACTACATCTAGCAACAGGATGGCGCTCCAATACACTTCCATAACGATGTTAGTGAATTACTAAACAGGAAAAACGAGAAAGCGATGTATCGGTCGTGATGGGGATGATGATGTACAGCTCATGTCATGGCGTTCATGCTCTTCCGGTCTAACGGTATGCGATATTTTTGTGTGGGGTTATGTGAAAGACCAGTGTTTACGTTTCCTCTACCAACAAATCTACCCGAACTGAGAGCTCGCATCGTGCTTTTGAACAGACTGATAGGGACATGCTACGCCCAACGTGGGAAGAACTTTACTATCGATATGATACCTGCAGTATCAATATGGGGATGTATGGAGCACTTAAAAAATTGAATTTCTGTATGTATGTGCGAACCCCTGTAACAGTATGTCATATACGAGAGTTGGAGCTTTAATAGTGGCAAATATTTATCTACAACTTACGCAAAGCAGAGCCATGTTTTAAAGTTTTCCTGTCCTTGAGAGTAGTCACCAGCGTTGTTTATAACACCTTGCCAGCAATTTGGAAATCGTAGGACACATTTAGCAGCGCCGATGTGTTGATACATCGAGTGGAGCGGTCTACTGCCTGACGAATCTTTGTAACAGTTCTGAAACAAATGCCATAAATTCATCTTAGGAATCAAACCCCATCGATCGACCAAATCAGTCGCAAGTTGGTGCCACACGAGACCGGCCAATGTCCTACAAAATGATGGGCGGATCCTTCTTTCTCTAAGCTGTTCATTTTTGGAACACAGCCTGCATACCATCACAGTCTCGGGACTTACTCCCTTGTGATTTCAACTTGATTCCTAAGATGAAGGAAGCACTTCTTGGCATCTGTTTCTGAACTGTTACAGAGATTCAGGAACTAGACCGCTCCTCTCGACTATTAACACAACTGGCGCTGCTAAAGCTATCCTACAGATTCTACATCACTGACAACTGGTTATACACAATTCTGGTGACTACTCTGAAGGACAGTAGAACTTTGAAACATTTATCTATTTTGTATAAGGTGTAAATAAACATTTGCCAGTATTAAATTTCCAGTCCTCGCAATATAATTACAGAAAATCTATGAAATCGCTTCAATCATTTATAATAGCCTTTTACTGTCTTCCTTCACAGGAACCAACAAGCCCTTAGTGCTTGGAGAGCCGGATCACTTCCTTGACGCTGTGTTTCCGATATAATTTTTTTCAGTTTTAGCTGATACAAGTAACGATCGCTGTCGAAATTGGCTTTCCCTCTTTTTTTCATTCAACCCGTATCAAAGGCTCCTTCGGGTTCAGGATGCGCCGGATCTGGCGAATGTTGTAGCTGTACTTCCTAAGGTATTTCACTGTTGAAACTGTTAGTCATAACTTTCACGGGACGTGTCCACGAGTGTGCATAAGGTATATTCACGTTGCGAGGGATGATGAGAACTGGAGGCTTGCCAATATAAGTTCGTGTCCATAGCTCACGGTAAATGCTGCGTTCCTGAGTGTCATAAAATGACCTATCTTCCTAAAACCTATGGGCAAGCACCACAGATGCTGAGTAGGCTGTAGCATTAGACAATTGATCGCTGTAGGGAAATCGCCGGATTGTTACGAAGAAAGGAATGTTTCCTGGGTCACGGCCAAATTGTGTGAGAGGCATTTGAAAGTAATGGGTGCGACATTGCAATCTGATCACCTCATATCTAGGTGAATACTCTTCCAATGTTTAATATAAAAATGTACAATTATTACACCATGTGGGATTGTAATCGCTCTTAAACTGAGCCCATGATCTAGCATCACCAGCTCATTCTTACTGTGCCTGTACTGGAACAAATATGTTCGTGTGATATTCATCATAGATGAATAATGTCAAAATGTCATCATTTAACAGCCAGTTTCCAAATATTCACAATTTGAAAACATTTTTGTGCAATAAATCTTTAATGCATTTTTTCATCCGTAATTCCATTATATGCGAGTCTTCATCTAATAAACTTGTTCTAAAGGTATTTCTATCTTTTTAACAATTCTTAATGTCAAATTACATAAAAAGAATCTAAAACTGTTTTAATAATTGCTATGATTGTCTTATAAGGCCACATGTGAGTAAGATGATTACATCCATAATTAATCTAAATCAGATGTGGAATTACTACGTTAAGATAATTTTCATCTGTACCTATTTACTTACAATTAATGTTTTACATTTTTGCTAGCAAACATACTGTTTGTGCCAGCTTGTATACGACAATATGTCGTTCGACGTCTAGGTGAGGTCTCGTTATCCGATGTCTGCATGCAATTTCGTCACCAGCTGCTTAGGTGAATTCACTTCCATTGCTTGATACGATCAACGAACGATTACTAGCCCCTTTAAATTAGAAATGCTCGTAAAATAATCCATGATCTGGTGTTACTAATCATTCATAGATATCTATGTGTAACAATTATTGTATTCATGAGTATGATCATCATGAATGGGCCATCTGTATATCTAATAATACCACCTTCACTAATTTTATTCCATATAGAATTACTCTGAATCAAAGGCAAAAATTACACAAAGAAGACAATATGGGCTGTAAATAATATTCTAAAGTTTTATTAAGAACTATGCTGATTTACACGAGATTCTTTCCGACAGTCTGTCATTCGACGTCTAAGTGAGATCCCATCATCCGAGGTCTACGTATAATCTCGTCACCCGATGTCTAGATGGATTCTCTTCCATTGTTTGACGTATCATGTACTGTTCAATCACAAGGAATTGAAATAACTACTGTTGAAACCACGATATGTTTAACATTTACTTGCCTTTTTTAATGTGGAGTGTAAACGTGCTTACTTACGACACCGCGTCGTCATGTCTAGGTGAAACCTCGGTATCCGACATCCATACACAAGGTCACCTCTCGATTTCTAGGTAAATTCCATCCAATATTTGATAACAAATACATAATCATAACCCACATGAGATTGTAAGTCTTCTATAACCAATCTTTCATACATATCTATCGTAGGACAGTTGCAATTTTCACGTGACAGTCTCTTTAGATGACTAGTATCAAATACGTTATCATGAAATACAGTATGGTCGATGGTCAGGTTATTCTTTCTAGGCCTCGTGATATATTAACAGCTATTACTATAAAATACAACAGGATACATGTAAAAGCTATATGACCGAAACCAAAAACCAATCTACAACATTTTCGAATACATAATGTTGTAAGCTGCACAATTTGTGGTCGCCCTCTGTAGAGTAAGATCTATTATGCACTAATCTTCTTATTATGGATTTCAATTTTATACCTGTTATAATCTGTTTATACATGGTATTTCTTGTGAAGGCTAGATAGCTGTTATCGTAGTAATAAGCACATTGGATCCCGAGGTCTAGGTAGATCGACAAGAATTTCTCTTATCACCAGTGACGCTTACAACTGAAAGAAGTCCAAGAATGTACTGACATGTGACGTCTAAACATGCATAGTTAAAGGTGCTACCCATACCTAGAATGTGTTCTTTATGAAACATCATATCCGTGGATGTAGATATCGAGCTATTCCTAGCTGCACTAAAATCAAACTACATATGTTGTCTTCTTTGTGTAATTAGATTCCGAGTGATTATGGATGTAATGAAGTTAATCAAGATGATATTAATAGATATCCACGATGACACGTTGACGGTGGTTATTTAGGGGGACAACCAATGAATGTAATAATTATTACATACAGATGTCTATGAATGATTAACAACGTTAGATCAGGGATTATTTTACGAAAATTTGTAACCTAAAGGGGCTTGTAATTGTGCGTTGACCATATCAAACAATGGGAGTGATTTCACCAAGACAGCGGGTGTCGTAATTGCAGGAAGACATCGGATAAGGAGCTCTCACCTAGACCGAAAGAGAAGAGCGTTCACCTGAATGTAAGGTGACCAGATTGCACATAGGCATCAGGTTAAGGGATTCCAGCTAGACCTCGAGTAACGAGTTGTTTTGGATGAGCTCGTGTAAACTCCGTAGTTCACAGCAAAAGCGGATATATGAAATGGCTCCATACCTTGAATGTATTCTCAATGAAATATCATATCCGTGGTTGTAGATATCGAGCTATTCCTAGATGTATTAAAATCAACCTACATATGGTACCGTTAGCTGAACATTAGCTGAGGTTTTAAGTGGTTACAGGTTGTCGCATTGGTTGTGATGGTGTAGAGTGGAAAATTTGGTAAAGAATTATTAAAAATGTTTATAAAATGTTTGTAGAAATTTTCTAAAATGATATAAAAAGGCTAATGTATAAATTGAGTTTTATGAATGTTGCACATTTTTTTGTAGACAGTATTTGAAAAATGTAGAATACTGACTTGTCTATATGTTATGATAAAAATTGAGGCATGTGTAATTTTATGGGAAAGTAGACCCACGCTTTAATATGATGTGAGATGATAGTATCGATTTTTACTACCATATATCACCAAGTAGATTTACGCTTGGACCTGTCAGTTGTAAAGTTGTGATGAGTATGAGCACTTGAAATCGGCGCAGGTAAAAAAGTGTGGGGCGCAGTAATATGTGCGGATATAGCTGTTATTTTAAAAACTGACAAGTCGGGTAGGTCACGGTACCACTATTGACATAATTGTTTAGCACCGCTTACTGTACTGATGGAGGATATTATCTAACGATGCAAACATAGGTATGTTACTATTTCATGTATTGTAAATTTTAGACATAATTATATGTGCTTTTATGTTAGCAGCTGTATCCCAGAATTACAGTTCCATCTTTTGCAGATCCGAAGATGGCAACAGAAAATTGCGGAAACCGATGATCTATATGAATAAATGGCCTTAGCGATCTTTGCAGCTGAAAGTTTACTCAGCGCCCATAATACTTCATATGGCCCCCACGCTGGCGACGTGAGAAGCGTATAACAGTCGTTCACCTTCTGTGTTTCTGGAGGGGAAACTAAGTAGCGCTCGTCACTTGTCAGAATGTTGTTAGACTCGTTCTTTTGCCGCTCTTGCAACAGGAAGATGATGTGTTTTTCCAACAGAATAATGTTGCTTCGTACACTGCCAGTGAAACTCAACGTGTTCTGCAAGACGTGCAGCAACGTGCCGTGCAAGCACGATTTCCGGTCTCCAATCGAGCAGGTGTGGGGGTATGATAGGACGAGAAGTCACTCGTGTGACTCCTCAGTCAACAATTCTTACAGAAGTACATGAATAGGTCGAGGAGGCGCCGCGTAACGCACCCCAGAACGGTGTACGCCATCTGTACGATCGGCTGAATGCCAGAGTCAGAGCCTGGATTTGTGGTCGTCGAGGCTATACCACGTAGTTAGTAATAGGGATGCTTCAGCATTGGTCGATACAAGGCTCGTCAGAATCGCTTTGGCTATCGATCTGTAAATGTAATCATTTCATCTACTACCCATGAACTGTTGCAATAATAAATACAGAGTGAACTGGAAATCTCTAAAACAGTGCTATAAATCTTTTCGGCAGTGTATATTCCAAAGATAGACTGGATGTCAGTGGTGGCAGTATATTTGTTGCTGTAAAGAACTCGATGATATCTAATAAGCTTTGAATGTGATATAATCTGAAGTGTGTCTGAACAGAGGGTCAAACATGGAAATCGGATGATTACTAATGAATTTCTTGGACACGCTACGGTTACACTTTGGTCAAATTACTAGTTAAACAGCTGATGACGCATGCAATTACAACAGGAATTGCTTTACGCTTGCTGTAAATACTGTTTCTGATAACTACCTTGGCTACTTAGAGGTCTCACGAGAGCGGCGTCTAGTGCCAAACAATCCCAAGCTTTCCGATTTCGATAAAGTATAAGAGGGAATCAGTCGGAGTAAGGCTGTTGTAGCATCAGTTACTTCTTATGCTAAAAGGAATGTTAAGAGAGACAGAAAATTAATTCTGATTAGCAAGACCCAGAAGAAACATATGGTAGGTTACCTGAGTACTAGTAATCACTAATTTCTGTTGTCAAAAATGTATAAAATTTAAGTGTATTGTTTAATGTTAGGATGTTGAGGCTGGCCGAATCAACTACGTAATGTAAATGGAAAGAATAGCTGCGAAATTTAATTGATTTCTACTGAGTGTATAGCTGCTGGACGCACGTGAGCCGTGGGCCAAGTTCTCGCATTTTTATGAAACGGGAGGACTTAGTTGAGTGTCAGCGACACGATGACATGGACAGTAATTGTGGTGTATGAAGGGTATATTAGGAGCTCAGTGAATTTTAACGCCAACTCGAAACAATAATCACAAATTTCAAATTCAGTGTGTATCAGAAAGTTCTGGGCACATGCAAAACAGCTGTGATATAAGACCAAATTCTTAAATGATACAGCGTAAAGACAAAATAATGATAGAGTTTCCAGATAAATGGTAATGCCAATGAACGTGGTTAATGAAAGGATTGGCTAAGACTAACGCTGTTGTACGAGCAGAGAGGTCTCATGTTCTGGTAGCGAGTTCGTTCTCATGGGCGTTGCACGTCATCGAGTGCAGAGGTCTTGAGATATGAGCTCAGTTCACATTTTGATCAACAGTTGATCTTTAGCTGTGAAAGCATTTACAGCATAATCTGGGAGTATCGTCATTTACCGTAGGTGGCCTACATGTTTCGGATATAGAATGCCTATTTTACTTATGTGATAACGATAACTGATCTGACGTGGGCTTCCTACGCAAACAAACAGAGAAGTGATGATAATTCTTGTCTTTATTAGTGGTTGTTGAAGGTAGTGTGCTTGAGAATAGATATGCAATACTTCAGTGGGCTTCTTCCATATGGATCAGATGATCGTCTTCCTCAACTCATCTGGTCAGACGTATCGTTGGCTATATTTCTCTTGTTCGTGTAACGGTGTGTAACTGTAGCTATACTAGGTCTTACGTTTTGGGTTGGACTGCAGTTGAAGTAGGAGCTAATACTTTTTTGACAGAAGTGGCGTTGAGGTGTTCATTGCATAATCGAATGTTGAATATGACGTTTCTGACATGTTCTATAACATACAATGTGACTAATTACCATAGGATAAAGGTGAATAACTTGAAATTGCCTCTAGATATAAAATTCCAGTACTATCCAAAAGGAAATACAGGGTCGTTCAAAAAGGAAGAATGGATTTCAGTTGTTTATTACAGACAAACTATGAAAGACAGAAACACATTGGGCATGTCACTGGACAGAGCAAGAGTCAAAGTTTTACACCATACACTCAACATGAGCACCATGCATTGCAAGAGAGACATCCACATGGTAGTCCATCTCATTATTGAATAGACAGCTTTAACAACTCGATTTATCAACTCTTGAAGAGGAGCTGACATAGGTGGGACTATCCCTCTGTCTTTTATGTACCCCCATAGAAAAAAAAATCGCAAGGTGTGAGATCTGGTTACCAGTGAGGTCAAAAGCAATGAAAAATATATTGTTGTCCACCTGATCCATTTCAACGTTGTGGGATGGTGCTGTTAAGATAACGCCGGACCTCACGGTGATAGTAAGACGGGGCCGGGTCATGTATAAACATTAAATCATTGGAATCTTCGTGAAGTTGAGGGAACAACCAGTTTTGATGAATGTCCAGCTATGACATTCCTCTCACAGTTTCCTCCGCAAAAAGGAAAGATCCATAGACTTTGTGAGCATAAACGGCAAAAAACACATTCCGTTTCCGTGAGTCTCTTTCATTTCCGACGACGACCCTCATATTCTTATATCATGGCTGTTTACTTTACCCGACGGATGAAAAGTCGATTAGTCCGAAAAGATCAGTCGAAATGCAGTTATGGTCGCCGGGACGAAATTTCTGCAGTAACTGCAACTTGTAATGCTTCATACGCAGGCGTTGTTTCAGCACAGACGACACCATTATTTGAGGAAGTTGAATTTTGTGGCCTGTCTATCTTGTGGACTTCCGAGGGCTACGTGTGAATGCATTTCGGACACGCTAGACACTTTCATCTGACGTGCGTGGCCAACCAGCGCTCTTCTCTTTGCGTATGCAAATAACTTGGAAGAATTTTGTATGCCAGTCATAAATCTGACTGTGCAGAGGGGGCTTCTTGCTGAATCGACTGCGGAATGCTGGCTGCACTTGAACAATGGACTGACTTCTCGCAAAATGATTTCTCTTGCGGTGCGGTCGCCATGTTGCTACAAACAACAGCGCAGCTGTGTCAACACTTTGAACCTTTCTCCATTCAGTGACATACGCAATGTGTGTTTTTTTTTAGTTTGTCTGTAATAAACAATTGAAATCTGTTCTTTCTTTTTGAATCATCCGATAGAAAGACAAATGGTGAAAGTTTTTCCATTTAGACAGTTTCATCCCTGATACGCAATACGGATTTGACAAACAAATTGTAACGAACACTGTAATTTGCTTGTCCAAGTAGTTACTATACGAAAGCACGTGTCTGAGAAGTACGCAAGCGCCCATGTAATTTGCACTTTTTGCAGATATAACCTGTCTTATTCCAACACTTCTCCATTTCACATTGTCTCCTCATTTTATTTCCCTCCACAGAGTTTCCAGATTCAGCTTCTGTTTCCACCAAGTTACTTTTCGAGTCTAAGTACACCATACGAAGTTCTTCTGCTTGCTTCAGGACGCAATTTCGACAAGTGATCTTCATTCCTGTTACTTTCTAGAAAATGATCCATGAATTGATAGCTGCCAAGTCAAGAATATTATAAAATATTGAACTGGCCACCTACGAGGAACCCATTGCACAGAAACGTTAAGCCAACGTCGACATGAAGCCAAAATTTTATACCAAATTTATCTGGTTTGTTTGGCATATACTGCAAGAACGGACACCTTGTTTTGCTCGGAAAAATCTGTTCATCAGCTGTCAGATTTTCTCCTGGAATGCAGGTCAAATGGAAATTATCAATGAATTTGTTCCAAATTTTTAATGCTAAAGCAAATTTATCTGTATTCAAACTTTCTGATCTTGTGTTTCTAACGTCAAAGCTCAAAAATCTTGGAATTTCTCGAAAGCAGTTTCTCCCCATAGTATCACTGAAGACAGGTGGACCCCAATTTTTAGACCACAGTTCATCAAGTTTAGCACTATTGTCTCCACGAACACCACGAGCATACAATAAAACAATAAAAGCCTCCAGTTTCTCTAAACTTACACTCCACAATTCATTTCCTAGAACACGTTGTGCCCCCGTTTCCGTACAGTGTTTTATGGTTTTCAATATTCATTCATCAATAAACAGACGTCATGCACTCACTACACAGGCGTCAGACCATACCGCTTTGAATACGGTGTAAGTCCTGTTTTTTTCTCTCACAATGTAATGAGTCGCCGATCTGCCAGACGTGGTATTTCCAAACATTGTTAAAGTCCACTCCGTGATGTCATCAGTACCCAGCAACATATTACCCGGTCGTGGGGGGTATGTTTTGATCTTTCCCTCTGATATCTTCTTTTACGTGTTACATTTTCTGTTTCTGTAATGGCACAATAGAAAACTTCAAATTAGAAGTCTCCACTCTGAGAATGGTCATCTAAATCCTGAATATTATATGAAAGTTGAATTTTGACTTGTAAATAACGCGTTTCATAATTATTACTAACCTGGCTTAACAGCTAGTTTTCTGCGTAATCTTAATCACTGCTTCCAGATTGATCGTTTGGTTGACAGTAATCTTCGTCTGGATCTTTTCTTAGGTCTTCTGCATCTAGGTCACATTCTGCTTCAGACTTATCATCTGGAATATCATGTAATTCTGCATCCGTAAGCGACGAAGATGGGCGAGCTGTGATTGCTATGTTGCTACGAGCTAACGAATGACAATATGACTGGAGACGCAGAGACAAACAATTGACATCTCTAAATTAAAAGAGTTTCATTATTGTGTGTATTATTACTGTTTGGAGACTGATTGTTAACAGATTTAATCTCAACGAGAGGAAGAAGGGCATGTTGTAAGACATTTTATTACAATAATCAATACAGCGACCAAAATGACCGCTCTCGCGGTTCTAGGTATACTTGTTAACAACCTCTACATCCACATCCACATCTACATCTACAAGGATACTCTGCAAATCACATTTAAGTGCCTGGCAGAGGGTTCATCGTATCACCTTCACAATTCTCTATTATTCCAATCTCGTAGAGCGCGCGGGATGAATGAACACCTATATCTTTCCGTACGAGCTCTGATTTCCCTTATTTTATCTTTGTGATCGTTCCTCCCTATGTAAGTCGGTGTCAACAAAATATTTTCGCATTCGGAGGAGAAAGTTGGTGATTGAAATTTCGTGAGAAGATTCCGTCGCAACGAAAAATGCCTTTCTTTTGATGATGTCCATCCCAAATCCTGTATTATTTCTGTGACACTCTCTCCCGTATTTCGAGATAATACAAAACGTGCTGCCTTTCTTTGAACTTTTTCGATGCACTCAGTCAGTCCTATCTGGTAAGGATCCCACACCGCGTTACAGTATTCTAAAAGAGGACGGACAAGCGTAGTGTAGGCAGTCTCCTTAGTAGGTCTGTTACATTTTCTAAGTGTCCTGCCAATGAAACGCAGTCTTTGGTTAGCCCTCCCTGCAACATTTTCTATGTGTTCCTTCCAATTTAAATTGTTAGTAATTGTAATTCCTAGGTATTTAGTTGAACTTACGGCTTTTATATTAGACTGATTTATCGTGTAACCGAAGTTTAACGCGTTCTTTTTAGCACTCATGTGGATGACCTCACACTTTTCGTCATTTAAGGTCAACTGTCACTTTTCGCACCATTTCGATATTTCTTCTAAATCGTTTTTCAGTTTGTTTTGACTTTCTGATGGCTTTATTAGTCGATAAACGACAGCGTCACCTGCAAACAACCGAAGACGGCGGCTTAGATTGTCTACCAAATCGTTAATATAGGTAAGGAACAGCAAAGGGCCTATAACACTACCTCGGGGAACGCCAGAAATCGCTTCTGTCTTAGTCGATGACTTTCCGTCATTTACAACGAACTGTGACCTCTCTGAGAGGAAATCACAGATCCAGTCACACAACTGAGACGATATTCCATAAGCACGCAATTTCACTACGAGCCGCTTGTGTGGTACAGTGTCAAAAGCCTTTCGGAAATCCAGAAATACGGTTTAGATCTGAAATCCCTTGTCAATAGCATCAGCACTTCATGTGAATAAAGAGCTAGTTGTGCTTCACAAGAACGATGTTTTCCTAAACCCATGTTGACTGTGTGTCAATAGACAGTTTTCTTCTAGGTAATTCATTACGTTCGAACACAATATATGTTCTAAAATCCTGCTACATATCGACGTTAACGATATGGGCCTGTAATTTAGTGGATTACTCATACTACCTTTCTTGAATATTGGTGTGACCTGTGCAACTTTCCAGTCCTTGGGTACGGATCTTTCGTCGAGCGAACGGTTGTATATGATTGTTTAGTGTCGAGCTAATGCATCAGCATACTCCGAAAGGAACCTAATTGATATACAGTCTGGACCAGAAGACTTGTTTTTATTAAGTGATTTAAGTTGCTTCACTACTCCGAGGATATTTACTTCTACGTTACTCATGTTGGCAGCTGTTCTCGATTCGAATTCTGGACTATTTACTTCGTCTTCTTTTGTGAAGGCATTTCGGAAGGCTGCTTTTCAAAAAATAAATGTAATTAGTACGGGTGATTCTGACCTTTACCCTGGAAACGTCACTGAAGCTCATTCCAATACGACAAAAGACGCGGTCAAAATAACGTTTTGAAAACGTCTTGTGATCATTTTGACCGCTCTGGCGGTTCTTTTGTTAAGCGCACATGCTGCAGAATCTGGAGACCTGCTGGGTCGGTGAAGGAGACTATCTGGATAGCGGCCCGAACTTGTTAGCTTTGCAGGTACGCACCATGCATTTGAAAGGCGGATGTTTGATTTCGGGAGCGTGCCTACGACTACTGGACAATCGTCGCTTTCCTCAGCTTTTACGGTGGTGGGTCGTAGTTTGGAGACCGCCTAGCCCTGTTTCCTGCTGCTTTGGTTGGTGACATCGACACGTACTTCGTTCTTAATTCTCTCAGGCTCGATGCAGGGATAAAAGGTAAGCACCATGTCTTGCGTGCAATAAAGTGTCCGTCACAGTTCGCGAAAACGCGTGTGCTTTCGTTTGGTGTTCCTACCGTAAGCTGGTACGGTTTACATTACTGGCCGTTATTTTCGCCGATGCCCTTAAACATGGACCCATATCCTAATAACTAAGAACATGCCCTAGTTAAACAGGGATTCAGTTGTAAGTAGCTCTGTATTTTCACCTAGTTGTGTTTTGTGAATTCTGATCCATAAAGGTTTGATTCACTCTCTACTATTAGTGAGTGTATTTTATGGCCTTAAATACCTTTCGTATTTTTCACTGTCAATTTGCTGTAAGCACGCGTGGCTGAAATTGGCTCAGTTATTTGCTTTCAGTTTCTCAGTCAGTATTAAAAGGCCCGAGTGCATGTTGTAGTTCATTATATTATGTTAATTTTACTCTGTTATCTCAAATAATTGCGGGTCAAACGAGATCAGATGTGACCTAATTTCCTCTGCATGTCTGGACGCATTTATTGTATTTCCCATTTATTCGTTATGTAAACTGAATACATATTCTATGTGTCTGTTTTAGCATCTATTTTTAAATTATCAGCAGTTTGAGCGTGTGCCGAGCTCAACCCAGTTTTTGTGCACTGGCTAATACTTGAATTCTTTGAATTTATTTGTAGCTGTAGTTGACACTTTGCCTGCTCCTCCCTACACTCATAGATTGAGAGTCCGCTAGTGTATCCCCAATTTTCGAGATTTACTTTACACCACTCAACATTAGTTCGCAATCGACGCACTTCCGGGTAAACCAGTTCTCATTTTGACCGGGAAGCAGTTCTTCTTTATGTATTCTCCTTCTCCAGCCTAAAGGAGCATCATCTACTCTCTTTTTCCACATGTCCAGCCTATGGGTTGTATTGTTGTTGACAAAAACTCTCATACAAGTTTTTCTGGACGTCAAACATTACGGTGCTGGAGAGTGACGAAACAGTGGCTGACTGAGAGGCCAAAGCTCTACGTCCTTCTACTCGGGTAGCGAATTCACGCCTGATGTCAGGCGGAGCTACACCTGGTAGGACATGTAACTGCTTTACAGTGATTATGTGGCACGTCTCATTGATGCCGGTGTCAACCTGCCTCGAACGGTAGGAATTATGCCAGGCAGGTGTCGTACATTGGCCCGTAGAAGAGCATAGCGCCAATGCAGAAGTGCGAATAGTAGCTGGTTGTGCGCCCAGTTAGATCCCCTTAGTTGCCGTGTGATTCTATTCCTTGAGGATACTTTCATTTTGATGATATGGCAATGCGTTTTAAAGGTTAAGGTACAATCTTTGGCCACCTAAAGGTATTTTGGTGAAACGAAATGTTCGATTTGATTGCCATTTCATTAAATATTTAGATGCTGGTTAAATATTTAGATGTCTGCTTTTTAAGTGGAGAGCACAGACTTGCGTTTTTGTAGAATTAGGCATTAAGTTATTATTTTTGTAGAACTGTCCTAGTTCTTCCAATGCTTCAGACAGGTTATTTTCAACATCACGGAAATCCTTTCCCTGGATGGACAGCTCAAGATCATCCGTATACAGAAAACTTTTGGTTTGCAATGGTACAGAGGAAGTGGTTGGACATATATACATTTAAGAGTACAGAAACCAGGACACAGCCCTGAGGTAGCCCATTTCTCGGTAGTCTTATTCTACTTCGGTGTCCTTGAAACTCCATGAAGAGTATCCTGTTGCTAAGGACGTTGGCAATTGTTGTTGTTGTGGTCTTCAGTCCACAGACTGGTTTGATGTGGCACTCCATGCTACTCTATCCTGTGCAAGCTTTTTCATCTCCCAGTACCTACTGCAGCCTACATCCTTCTGAATCTGCTTAGCGTATTCATCTCTTGGTCTCCCTCTGCGGTTTTTACCCTCCACGCTGCCCTCCAATACTAAATTGGTGATCCCTCGTTGTCTTAGAACATGTCCTACCAACCAATCCCTTCTTCTAGTCAAGTTGTGCCACAAATTCCTCTTCTCCCCAATTCTGTTCAGTACCTCCTCATTGGTTACGTGATCTACCCATCTAATCATCAGCATTCTTCTCTAGCACAAAATTCCGGAAGCTTCTATTCTCTTCTTGTCTAAACTGTTTATCGTCCATACATGGCTACACTCTAATGAAATACTTTCAGAAAAGTCTTCCTGACACTTAAATCTATACTCGATGTTAACAAATTTCTCTTCTTGGGAAATACTTTCCTTACCATTGCCACTCTACATTTTATGTCCTCTCTACTTTTTCCATCACCAGTTATTTTGCTTCCCAAATAGCAAAACTCCTTTACTACTTTAAGTGTCTCATTTCCTAATCTAATCCTCTCAGCATCACCTGATTTAATTTGACTACATTCCATTATCCTCGTTTTGCTTTTGTTGATGTTCATCTTATATCCTCCTTTCAAGACTCTGTCCATTCCGTTCAACTACTATTCCAGGTTCTTCGCTGTCCCCGACAGAACTACAGTGTCATCGGCAAACCTTAAAGTTTTTATTTCTTCTCCATGAATTTTAATTTCTACTCCAAATTTTTCTTTTGTTTCCTTTTCTGCTTGCTCGATATACACATTGAATAACGTCGGAGATAGGCTACAACCCTGTCTCACTCCCTTCCCAACCACTGCTTCCCTTTAATACCCCTCGACTTTTATAGCTTCCATCTTGTTTCTGTACAAATTGTAAATAGCCTTTCGCTCCCTTTATTTGACCCCTACCACCTTCAGAATTCCAGTCAACATCGTAAAAAGGTTTCTCTAAGTATACAAATGCTAGAAACGTAGGTTTGCCTTTCCTACATCTATCTTCTAAGATAAGTCGTAGGGTCAGTATTTCCTCACGTGTTACAATATTTCTACGGAATCCAAACTCATCTTCCCCGAGGTCTGCTTCTAACAGTTTTTCCATCCGTCTGGAAAGAATTCATGTTAGTATTTTGCATCCGTGATTTATTATACTGATAGTTCGCTAATTTTCACACCTGTCAACACCTGCTTCCTTTGGGATTGGAATTATTATATTCTTGAAGTCTGAGGGCATTTCACCTGTCTCATACATCTTGCTCACCATATGGTAGAGTTTTGTCAGGGCTGCCTCTCCAAAGGTTGTCAGTAGTTCTAATGGTATGTTGAGTACTCCCGGGGCATTGTTTCGACCTACGTCTTTCAGTGCTCTGTCAAATTCTTCACGCAGTATCATATCTCCCATTTCATCTTCATCTACGCCCTCTTCCATTTCCATAATATTGCCCTCGAGTACATCGCCCTTGTACAGAGCCTCTATATTGTACTGTTCTGTATGTTAACAACCGGGGGGCCTAGAAACGACGGAGAGGCTCCGTCCCCGCCGCAGCCGCAGTGGTCCACAACCCCACGACGAGCACCGCAGTCCACTTCACCCCTTCGCCGCCCCACACCGGGCCACTCTTCTTTTAGGGGTATTGTGCTGTTCGGTCCCCGGTGCCCCCCTCCCCCCACACGGAACGTCACAAACAGACGAGTGTAATCCCTATGTTTGCGTGGTACAGTAATTGTAGTGTACGCGTTCGTGGAGAACTTGTTCGCGCAGCAATCGCCGACATAGTGTAGCTGAGGCAGAATAAAGGGAACCAGCCCGCATTCATCGAGGCAGATGAAAACCGCCTAAAAACCATCCACAGACTGGGCGGCTCACCGGGCCTTCGACACAAAACCGCCAGGCGGATTCGTGCCGGACCCTCTATATATTCCGTCCATCTTTCTTCTTTCCCTTCTTTGCTTAGAACTGGTTTTAAATCTGAGCTCTTGATATTCATACAAGTGGTTCTCTATTCTCCAAAAGATTTCTTTAATTTTTCTGTAGGCAGATCTGTCTTACCCCTTGTTATATATACCTCAACATCCTTACATTTGTCCTCTAGCCATCCCTGCTTAGCCATTTTGCGCTTCCTGTCGATCTCATTTTTGAGGCGTTTGTATTCCTTTTTGCCTGCTTCATTTACTGAATTTTTATATTTTCTACTTTCATCAATTAAAATTAATATCTCTTCTGTTACCCAAGGGTTTCTACTCGCCCTCATCCTTTTATCTAACTGATCCTTTGCCGATTTCACTATTTCATCTCTCAAAGCTACCCATTCTTTTTCTGCTGTATTTATTTCCCCCGTTCTTGTCAATCTTTCCATAATTCTATATCTGAAACTCCTTGCAACCTCTGGTTCTTTCAGTTTATCCAGGTCCCATCTCGTTAAATTCTCCCCTTTTTGCAGCTTCTTCAGTTTTAATCTACAGTTCATAACCAATAAATTGTGATCAGAGTCCACATCTGCCCCAGGAAATATCTTAGAATTTAAAACCTGGATCCTGAGTCTCTGTCTTACCATTATATAATCTATCTGAAACCTTCCAGTGTGCCGGCCGCGGTGGCCGAGCGGTTCTAGGCGCTACAGTCTGGAACAACGTGACCGCTACGCTCGCAGGGTCGAATCCTGCCTCGGCCATGGATGTGTGTGATGTCCTTAGGTTAGTTAGGTTTAAGTAGTTCTATGCTCTAGGGGACTGATGACCAAAGAAGTTAAGTCCCACAATGCTCAGAGCCATTTGAAACTTCCAGTGTCTCCAGGCATCTTCCACGTATACAACCTTCTTTCGTGATTCTTAAACCAAGAGTTAGCTTTAATTAAGTTATTCTCTGTGCAAAGTTCTACCAGGGGGCTTCCTCTTTCAATCCTTACCCCCTTTCCATATTCACCAACTACTTTTCCTTCTCTTCCTTTTCCTACTACGGAATTCCAGTCTCCCATGACTATTAAATTTTCGTCTCCCTTCACTATCTAAATAATTTATTTTATCTCATCACACATTTCTTCAATCTCTTCGTCATCTGCGGAGCTAGATGGCATATAAACTTGTACTACTGTGGTAGGCGTTAGCGTCGTGTCTATCGTGGCTACAATAATGCTTTCACTATGCTGTTCCTAGTAGTTTATGCATGCTTCTATATTTTATTTATTATTAAACCTACACCTACATTATCCCTGTTTGATTTTGTATTTATAACCCTGTATTCACCTGACCAGAAGTCTTGTTCCTCCTGCCACCGAACTTCACTAATTCGCACTATATCTAACTTTAACTTCTCTATATTCCCCTTTTTAAATGCTCTAACCTACCTACCCGATTAAGGGATCTGATGTTCCACACTCCGATCCGTAGAACGCCAGATTTGTTTCTCCTAATAGCGACGTCCTCCTAAGTAGTCCCCGCCCGGAGATCCGAATGGAAGACTGTTTTGTCTCCGGAATATTTTACCCAAGAGGACGCCATCATCATTTAACCATACAATAAAGCTGCATGCCCTTAAAAAAAATAACGGCTTTAGTTTCCCCTTGCTTTCAGCCATTCGCAGTACCAGCACAGCAAGGCCGTTTTGGTAAATGTTACAACGCCAGATCAATCAATCATCCAGACTGTTGCCCCTGCAATTACTGAAAAGGCTGCTGCCCCTCTTCAGGAATCACACGTTTGTCTGGCCTCTCAACAGATACGCCTCTGTTGTGGTTGCACCTACGGTACGGCTATCTGTATCGCTGAAGCACGCAAGCCTCCCCACCAACGGTAAGGTGCATGGCTCGTGGGGGGGAGTTGGCAATTAAAATGATTAAAATACGGTCATTTGTGACGTCGCAGATTTTTTGGGGAGTAATAGATGGTTTACAGTGTCATACGCAGCAGACGGTCGACAAAGACAACGTCGCTGATCAGACACGACTGAAAAACATCTTCAATGTATTGAGTAAGACACTGAAGAGCAGCTTTTATCAGGTCTAAAATCAGCCTGTTTAAGTATGAGGGCAGACTCAATTGCTTCCATCAAGCCTTTCAGAATAAATTCTCCAGGATTTTATACAACTGGCAAAGCAGCGATATCGGACGGTAGTTCTTATGGTCACTGATCTCATTACTGGGTGTAAGGGGAACGATGTCATCTTTCCTCCAGATTTTAGGAATCCTTCCAGAGCGTAAGCAGTTATTAAACATGATATAAAATCCACTTTAATGCTGCAGGACCAAAACATTTTATTTGCTCGTTCCTAAAATCAACCAGATCAAGAACCTTTTCTGTTTTACACTTGCTAATCGTCCTCCGCGGCTCTTCCAAACAGAAAGCTCTAGAAAGGTCGGTAACAGAAGTCACATGTTATTAGGTTGATGTTTCTGTTGTCAGATTTCCAATTTATTACAAGTTGATGTGCAACATCGTTAGCTGTTATGTTTGCACGCCGGTCGCTTTAACAGGGTTGTTACTAAGGCCCCTGGGAAGTTTCCAGGCCTTTTGACTGCTTTTGCTTAAACCAGGTTTTCCTATGAGCTTGCCCCACTTCTTCGACTTAGCAGCTGATATTGATTCGAGTAAATGCAATCCACGAGATTCTGTTTCTTCGTCAGATGAGACTCGTTCAAATGCTGTGTAGTAGTGATCGAGGTCTGATGGTGTCTTAGCATACAGTCCTTGCACATACGTAGTTCGACATCCACGAGGGGTGGACTTTTCTCACGGCACTTACGAAGTGGTCGTGTTGCTCAGAGTGTGAACAAAAATGCGTTACCTCTTGATCAAGGAATGTTTTAAATTTTTTCCAGTTTGCTTTTTTTAAGTCACATCTGCGACGAAATGAAACAGACTGTGGACGTATTGGGGCCAAATCTGACAAATGATTGGCCTGTGTTGAGATTTTGGAATCGGTAAGCACACTGACTTTATGCACAGCTATGTGATGATGTCGTTGGCAAATATAAGATCAGGATTGTATCCACACTTCCATCGAGCACTGCTGAAAGATGGTGGCAACTTACCATCGCGTTTGAGTGTCACAGACCTGGAATCTGTCCAATTCAGTACTGCGACTCCATCTTCGTCATCTTCACTGTAGTCCCAGCTGTTACTAAGGCTGTTGAAGTTGCCTGTAACGCACTTAGCTGGTTGGCTGTGGAAATTAGCGTTTCTTGCGAAATAAAGGTTTCTGTAGCAGTCTTATAAATTGATGATACCATGACACCGCGGAGTTCAGCTCTTAGATCTAAGTATTGTTCTTTACAGAGATTGCAGTAAAGTCTAGACTGGATTCTGAAAAATAACGGTGCTGTCATACTGACTGAGGTCGTTCTGCGAGTGTCGTACCAAGTATTTTGAGGCGCCTATCCTGAAAATGTCGATATGTCTCCTGTATGTAATGTCACAACCACAGCAGCTGACGCAAGTCTGTAAGGAGTTTCTCCTTCTTGTTGCTTTAGCTTACTGGGTTGACGTTCCAGTGGTTGATGCCTTTCGGGTGGAAGGATTGGCCGGCTATTATATCATTAGCAGGGACGCCCGGATATGCTGTAAATGAGATACATGCACACCTTACGGAGGATCCCCTTCCACATCCCCCTATAAAATGTTATTCGCATTATGGTTATTACAACACGGATTTTCAAATATTAAAGTAATTTTTAAATTCACTGAGTGCCCCTGGGAGCGATTATCTAATGCTTACCAAGATCAAATATTTTGCTTTGTTATAAATAAAAACGAGAATTCTCTGACATTTCCAAAGAACAACAATTAAAGTTTTATTACCGTGTTGTTGTTTATTGAGGTGTTTCCTTGAGGTTGATCAATCGTCACTGTTTATCTTAAGTTTGGTCGGTGTGGCAAATTAAAAATTCTCGTTCTTGTTTATGTGAAATTTGGCGTCTTTGACTAATAAATGTGTTGAAACTGATTATGTTCTTACGGATCAACACCTTACCACTCCCGGATCCAAGTTCCATGTCATTTCAGTTTCATTTTTATATTCAGTCGGAACCACACTTCGACATGTAATCTGTACCTAACCTCATTCTGGAACTTTCAGAATGATTTATATTTCAAATCAACTTTAATAGGAATTACGTACTATAAAGCTTTGTATACATGTGTTCCAGAAGCGAGTTTTTTGAATGCTATCTTTCCAAGGCGTGACATGGCACGCTGTTGAAATCCCAGAACTTAGAATTAACTAAGACATCGAAAGTTGACGAAATTATTATTGGTGGTAGAGCTCAGAACAAAATTCAGCCCTAAATTTTACGTGCTAAGTAAATCAACTTTCATTCAAGATATAAAGTTAGCAATAAACCATATCTCTGACACACAAATCGGTATTGTAATAGTCAAGACCAATATGAAACAAGAAATAGATCGCAACTGATAAATAACATTTATAGCGTAATTAAAAATTATACACTCAACCAAAAGGTGTACGTGTACAAAATAATTTCAAGTATTGGTCGCAGGAGTGTTTGATATCATCCAATGACCTCTTTATGATTAGTGAGCGATGCATGCAATGGACACAGGACAATATCGTGTGAGGATCATCAGTAACGTCTCTCCAACAGCTCTTATGTTTTTTGCCAACACAGAGAGTTCAGCTTTCGTCCAGCAAGCTACCCAGTCCTATGTTATTTCATTTGCGTGTAGGATGTTCAACGTAATTATGTAGTGCTGTAGTGTACGTGATGGCAAAGCTCACTTCAAGCGAGAAGCTCTGTATGATAAGTACACTATTCTTTCACGTATGGACTTTTCACCAGTGGCGCAAATTTGTGATAAAAGTACTTCGCTTCACTGTCCAACAAGCGATCCAAACACTACTGATCTAAGCATGCTGTGGATATGCGTGAAAAAGTGGCAGAATTTTCAGACAGTAGGAACAATGAAATATATTTCTTCAATTCTCCGGTGTAGCTATGTTCAAAGATCTCTACTGTACTACTACGAACTATCTACTGTCTCCCATGCTACAGTGGTAGCACATACAGTTAGTAATTACATCCAAAAATTACTGGAAAAAACGGCGTCGCCCCACAACTTTCTGCTATTGACTAAGGCTTATTATCTGGTAACTACTATCGTCTCGTAACAACTTCTTCGTTGCAACAGTTCTGAAATGTAAGCTCTCTAAAGGAATGAAAAATAATTTCTATCTAATTTTCTAACACGCTACGTTAGTAAAACTGATTGTATACGAAAAACGATTCACCAACCTGATGATGACGAAGTTCTTTACAATCACATTTTTTGGTTTGAAATTGAAATAATATTAAGTGCCTTCATGACAGTTGTGTTTCAGGGCACGCTAAACTCACAATTTAAGGAAATTAAAAAAGGTGCCTGAGAAACTGTCATCAGTAGAGGTGAATCATTATTGCAAATCAAATCTAATTCAGTTCACACTCAGGTGACAAAAGTCATGTTCGGCGGAGGTTCGAGTCCTCCCTCGGACGTGAGTGTGTGTATTTATCCTTGGGATAATTTAGGTTAAGTAGTGTGTCAGCTTAGGGACTGATGACCTTAGCAGTTAAGTCCCATAAGATTTCACACACACTTGAACATTTGAACAAAAGTCATATTACACCTCTTAATATCATGTCGGACCTCCTTTTGCCCATCGTAGTGCAGTAACTCGACGTGTCAGGGACTCAAAAAGTTGTTGCAAGCCCTCTGGATAAATAGTGAATCTTGCAGCCTCTATAGCCGTGCATAACTGCAAAAATGTTGCCGGTGTAGGATTTTAAGCACCCATCTCGATGGCCAAATCATTCACTCGAATTGTCCAGAAGGTTCTACAAACCAATCGCAAACAGTTGTGGCCCAGTGATGTGACTCATTGTCATCCATAAATGTTCCATCTCTGTTTTGGAACATCAAGTCCTCGAATGGCTAAACATGGTCTCCAAGTGGTCCACTTCCAGTCAACGATCAGTTCAGTTGAACCACAGGACCCAGTCCATTCCTTGTAAACGCAGCTACACCTTTATGGAGCCACCACCGGCTTGCATGGTGCCTTTTTGACAACTTCGGCTCATGCTTCGTGGGGCCTGCGCCGCACTCGAATCCTGCCGCCCCCTATTACCAACTGGAATCGGGACTCATTTGACCAGGCCACGATTTTCCAGTCGGATAGTGCCCAACCGACATGGTTTGCGAGCCCAGCAGAGGCGCTGCAGGTGGCGTCGTGCTGTTAGCAAAGGCACTCGCGTCGCTCCTCTGATGCCCTGTCGCTGTCCCATGGCTTCTGTCACATCAGGGCAGATAAGCCACGACAAATAACGATTTGTTCGAGTGTTCGAACGTGTGTGAAATCTTATGGGACCTAACTGCTAAGGTCATCAGTCCCTAAGCTTACACACTACTTAACCTAAATTATCCTGAGGACAAACACATACACACCCATGCCCGAGGGAGGACTCGAACCTCCGCCGGGACCAGCCGCACAGTCCATGATTGCAGCGCCTGAGACCACTCGGCTAACCCCGCGCGGCAACGATTTGTTAAAATACTGTAAACAGCTCCATTAAAATTCCCAATATTTAAAAAAGTGTTTGATGGAAACGTTTAAGAGAAAAACACATGTTTATGTGGTATTCTACTTTCAGCATACTTCATGTAATTACCGCCCAAAGTATGCCCTGTTTCTCCTGGAAGATAATGTATTTGTTTGCAGTCTAATGCTACCGTTGACTGCAAATAATATTTATCGCTGCTTTAAACGTTTACTTCTGTACCTCAGACCGTAGTGTATCATTATGGATTCAATATTCGTGGCCTACCAGGTTGTTAGCTTGATTGTAGGTGAATTAACAGTATGTAATATTAGCTCCAGTGATTGTGATGACAAACGGAGAGAACTTATTAATGCAGTCTACGTTTTCCTGCCACGTTAGAGACGACCCCAAATAAGCGTGGCTGTGTCATTTGCACAGCGCCGACTCCGCGTAACGACAGAACGCGTCATTTAGCGGGCAAATTATACCGCAATTACAGGTCCGGCGGCACCAGTTACCCCTCGCACACTCGTGAGGTCATTTCCGCTAAACGGACTGCAGTTGTCCGCCATTGCAGAAGCCGGCTGCACTGACGGCAAATCCGCGTGGCCGAAGGGCGTCAGATTACACGCGTCCTGTGTGCCGCTGGCGATATCTGGGTCGCTGCCACAGGGCCGTGCCCGCGCTGCTGTTTCGCTAGCCGAACAGGCTGTCGTTTGCTTGCTGCTGTTCTAGCTCTCTGCATATCACTTAACGATAGTCAGTTTGATAAATGTGAAAATACACTTTCTCCCTGGTATCACATGTTCAGCGACACTGCTATTTGGAAAAAGTGAAACAACCAGGCAGAGAGATGTGATCACAACGATATTTATTTCAATAATTAGGGACATGACACTACAGAAATGACTAGCAATACAGACCTGTACATGCACTGCGATTGTGGAAATTTAGTACGGAGTAGCGTCACCACGTGCTGCAGTCAAAGCCGCTAGACGTCGTGGCGTGGAGTCAAGGAGCGTCTGAGTATGCTGATGGGGAATACTCTGCCACGTAGTTTGCAGGCGCATCCACAAAGCATCAACAGTGGCTGCAGGAGGCTCTGAACGAACAAGTTACCGACCGACCGTATAGCAAACATGTTGATGGACAATGTATCACGCGAACGGACAGCCAAGAAAGTAGTAGCACCGATCGTTCGCAGAAGGCTTGCACATTTCTCGCCATATGGGACCAAGCGTTGTCCTACTGAGTTATGGCACGTGGAACGGCCTTGGCCTGTGGCCGAAAGGCCTCTCTTAGGTAGAAGTAGCTGTTCAGATCGCCCTCAAGGCGTAGGGGCGAGGTACTGTGTTATAGATAATGGCACCCCGAAGCACCACACTTGGCGTTTGCCACTATGGCATTCAACAATACAGACTGCTTTCAACACGGCGGCGTCGAACACGTACGCGGCCGTCATTGTACGATAGGTTGAAGCGGCTTTCGTCTGAAAAAAGGCATTTTGCCACTCAGCACGCCAGTGTCGGCGTTCACGTGCCCATTGCAGTCTGCGGCTTTGGTGGGTTCTGATCAATGGAAGGCGTCGCAATAGCATGCGTGCTACGAGTCCAGTCTGTAGAAGACTAACACCCTTAACCCTCGGTGGATTGGGGCTACGCCAACCAGAAACCAAAAGACGCCGTACGCAGAAAGACAACAAACCCTGTAAACAATCAGCGCCACAGAAAAAAACGTTGGTTGGCATTGGTTCTTGTTGAAACGTTTCAGTCAGTATCGTCTTATAATCCTCTTACTCACGATGCACCTTGTGTACGTTTCGTTCTGATTTTCGTGAGACGTGTTACCAATCTTTCATTTATTTATCAATAAACAAGCGGAGTACCCTGTGTTGTCTGGGTGTCTTCTATTAGTCTATCTCCTTCCCCACTCTAATAATTCCACGTTCTCCTTCCCCCTCTCTTTAATTCCATCTCCTCCTCCGTCTTCCTTTCTACCCATCTATTCCTCCCCCTTGTCTCTTTCCTCCTCTTTGCTTTCTCTGTCCATCTGCTTCTCTCCACTCCACCTCCTCCACCCTATTTCCCTCTCCCCTTATCTGTCCATCTACTCCACCCCTCTCCCTGCTCATCCTCTCATTCCCCTCTCTCTCTACACGTTATCACCCCCACCTCAGTAGATTTAGTATGAGCTTTCCATCTGTGCCTTTTCCTGCTTATTCATGTGTTAAATATATTTTTTTATATATTTAACATAGCTCACGCTTATTTGTACACATATTTAAAGTGTATCTCTAGCGAATTTCGCCCTCAATTTCATTTTCACGAAGCTGAATGTTTATGGCCTCGTATCTCCTGAACTATGTGTCGTACAATGCTATAATTTTGCAAGTATATCCAACGGCATATGTTGCAACTGCCTGCGATATGTGTTGTGAGTAGAACTAGTAGTAAAGATGAAATAAATGAAAACATCATGCATGATGCAGCAGTTTTTCACGCATCTAAGTATTTTACGTCACGTTTCCTTAACTATGAGTCGAACAATGATATATTCTTGTAGGTACATTGAGAGGCTTATGTAGATGCTGTCTGCGAAATGTATTGCTAATAGAATTGGTAGCAAAGAAGCAATAAATTTAATCTTCATGCTTGGTTCGGCAGTTTTTAATACATCTCAGTGTTTACGACATCATATCTCCTGAATTGTGTGTCGTATAATTATATAATTTTGCAGGTACATTCAGTGGTACATGTGAATATAGTCTGCAAAATTCGTTGCGCGAACTATAAGTAGTAAAGAAATAATAAATTAAAACGTCATGCGTCATGCGGAAGTTTTACTGCCTCAACAGCGAAAATGTAGTAAGCGATAAACTTTTCTCCTCTCTCTTTTAACGGTGTTGTCAGCTAGAAAAATTTTCGTTAAGGCTTGAAACTATGTGAGAAGTTTGTTGCAACTCACTAAGTGCTCTCATTCTCAAATACTGGATAAATAAATAATGGGTATTCACTCGACTTGGGCTACACTGCTTGTCACCCACACCGCTGCCTCACTGATAGGTAGGTGATTCTTACTCCCACAGCAATTCTTTCTAGAGTGCAAGTGATATGCGTACCACGTTTGGTTGAAATCGGTCCAATGGTTTAGGAGGAGATGTGGAACTTACATACATGAATACATTTTTGGTTGAAAACGGTCCCGGGGTTTAGGAGATGTGGAACATACATATATACTTAATCCATTTTCATAATACATATTTAGAGGAGGAACAAAGTTGAGAACAGAGCTAAAAATAAACGCTGGGTGCAGATTCTTGTGCTGCAGTATACCTACCTCTCTTCCAACCACTGCAGTTTGAAAGTGGCACTATTTCGGTTGGCGCCACAGTCGGCACCCTGTCGCTGACTTCGTAAAGGAACGGGGATGCGCTCGTGGGCTGGCACGTTCCATGCCGGATTCAGATTTCTGAATGTCAGTTAAAGTTCGTGGTAGTATATAATCTGTTCTGTTTCGAAATTAGCTTTCACTTGGAATCGTTTTGCCATTTTGCACTATGGTCATTTTCTATCATTTTTTGTAGGAGAGCAGTTTGATTGTCTCAGCTTTATGTTAGCTAGAACCATCATACCACATGTTTGGAGTTGTGCCTTAAGCATTGTGAGCTGACTTTCTTGTGAAATGTGTTTGCTTAATAATGTCCGTGTTTTGTGGGGAGTTTTTCGTGAAGTTAACTTTAAAATGATCGTCCTTTTTGTTTGGTGTCGTGGCCTTTGCCTACTGTATTGCCACATGTTCATGGTCTTCTAGCTTTTGTATATTGGTCACGTAGTTTCCGTAGTCTGTGAAAACCTGTGTCGAAGGAACCCCAACTATAGCTATAAGCACATTCTTTCGATTTTTGACCAAATGGTTCAAATTGCATGTTCGTCCAATAAGAGCGGCTATTGACCTTTAATTTCATCCTACGCTTGTTTTAATAGTCAGTGGAGGTAAAATAAATCGTTTCCGGATATCCTTATGGCGCAGACATTGATGAAGTACGTGGTTCTTTCTGGGATCATAGTCACTCTGATGCGAGTTTGATTCCAGCCTATGTTCCACGTACCCTTGTAGCTCAATTACAATAATATTTTAAGAGATCTCCAAGTAACAGACATTTGTAACAATGTTTTGATACTTGTTATTTGCACTTCTGTCGAATGAAAGCGATGTAAAGTTATGCTGTTGACGATCTCACGTGTTTGACTTGTTCCTATAAATAAACACCCAGTACTGATTATTAAAAGGATCATTGTGTTTCGGTAACATCTTTGCTTTCACCTGATCCTTTTATAAGTTCCTACATGTGCTTAGTTACATGTGAGGAATATGCAAATCACATGAGAAGTAATCTAAAAGTGGAAGATAGCGACATAATACGAATCAGGGAACGTGATTAGATCGGTACAGTACCCAGAAAGTGGCCTTCCCTATGCGCAGAGTTGGTTTTCGTGTTATTCTTGCGCTATTTAATCAATTAATTTGAAGTGTTGCTGAGCAATATCCACTGCCTATTCCATCTTTGATTCAAGCGCGCCGTCCAGCGAACTTAGCGTAATTGGAACTGCGCATAGTAAGGACGTTCGAGGCCCTACTCACTCTGCCGATGGACTGTCAGGCAAGCAGAAAGAAAAGGTCACTTTTTCAAGCCAAAAGACGACTTCCATTGTGGGGACGGCAATTTTTACGGATTATCTTGTTTTTCTGTGTATGTCATCTTTTAGTTTCAAGTCGCTGTAACCACACCGTGGCTTAAAGTTATCATACACTGACAATATTCGTTTCGTTTGACCCTTGAAAATGACGGGATGTTCACCTGCAAAAATATCAGCATTTGTCGAAGACGTTACCTGATTGCATTTTCATAAGTAATTTTAACAATTCGGTAGAATTTATTAAATAGGTTACCTTCCATTCAGAAGGCTGTTGCACGCAGCGACTGTTCAAATGGCTCTGAGCACTATGGGACTCAACTGCTGAGGTCATTAGTCCCCTAGAACTTAGAACTAGTTAAACCTAACTAACCTAAGGACATCACAAACATCCATGCCCGAGGCAGGATTCGAACCTGCGACCGTAGCGGTCTTGCGGTTCCAGACTGCAGCGCCTTTAACCGCACGGCCACTTCGGCCGGCGCAGCGACTGTAAATAATAGTCTACTAGCAGTATTCTATGAACTGTCGATGAAGCCCGATCAACAGGCATTACATGCATTGATCAAAAACGATAGTGTATTGGACTGGCTAGTTCCTAGCTGAAATCTAGATCTGCCAATAAAATTTAAAAAGGACGACTGATAGCTAAAATCTCTTATTTACAAGTCAAATTTATTAAATACTAAGATTTTCAGTGAATTTGATACTACCTGCCGCCTGTTACCATCATCCACTAATCTTTTCCACATCTACTGCTGCCGACAACTGTGATAATTTGTTTCATATGTGCTAGTCTTTATCCATCTTGACATGCTCCAAGCACAACGAACTTCCTGACTTTTTATGGAGAGTCCCAGGGACACATCCTCCTTAGTTCATTCCAATTACACAACAAGCATCTCATCAGGTCAATCAAATGCTTGTTAGTTAAGGAGTTCCACTCTGCTTGGGAGACTCATTAACCTCTGTACTCCCCAGGGTCATCAACTGTGGTCGCACCCAACAGCTAATCAATCTGTCCACTGTATGTTGCTGCTCATTCTCTGTCACGCCCACAGTGTGATACATGGAAGTAGATGAAAGCAATCGGCATAACGTGAGACTTGGGTACCAACACGCTATTCACTTAGTGGGACGTGGGAAACCATGGTCAAGGCTTAAAATAAACATAATTTAGTGCAACTGTGGGCTGTTTTTCATTCGGGACAATGTAAGAAACTGTCTAAAAACCACATCAAGGCTGGCCAGCACACAGACTATCACGACAGGCGCGCCTCCCCATCCCGGAAACGGTGCTTAACACGCACGGGTATCCAGTTGGGTCAGTATTACGTTATAGTGCAGTGCATTGAAACTGTAACACAAGGAACTACAGGAAATAATGAAATTTTACTTTTTGTGCTTATGCAGTGCAGTAGGAACAACATATGATTATATTTATAAGTGAATTGAGATTACGTACTGGCAGAAGTCATGGTATAGCGTTAGTATCGCGTCCACGAGGTACAAACGGGAGTGTATTTTCTGAGCTGTCACTTGTACTCAGATGAAAAGTTTCCAACATGACTATGGTAGCACAATGGGAATTAAGACTCTGAAAGACGAATGGTAGTTGGAGCTAGACGCATGGGACGCTCGATTTCGGAAATCGTTAGGGGATTCAATATTCTAAGATCCATAGTGTCAAGAGCGTGCCGAGAATACCAAATTTCAAGCATTATCGCTCACCATGGACAAAGCTGTGGCGATGGCCTTCACTTAGCGACCGAGAGTAGCAGCGTTTGCGTAGAGTTGTCAGTGTTAACAGATACTCAACACTGCGTGAAATAACTGTAGAAATCAATGTGGAACGTACGACAAACTCATCAGTCATGGCAGTGCGGCGAAATTTGGCGTTAATGAACTATGGCTGCAGACGACGGACGCGAATGCCTTTCCCAACAGCACAGCATTGCCTGCAGCGTCTCTCTGAGCTCGTGACCATATTGCTTGGACGTTACACGAGTGGAAGACAATGGCCTGGTCAGATGACTCCAGATTTCAGTTCGTAAGAGCTGCTAGTAGGGTACACGTGTGGCGCAGACCCACGAAGCCACGGACCCAGGTTGTCAAGAAGACACGGTGGAAGCTGGCGGTGGTTCGATAATGGTTTGGGTTGTGTTTACATAGAATGGACTGGGTTCTCTGGTCCCAATGAACTGATCATTAACTGGAAATACTTATGTTCGGTTACGTGATGACCATTTGCAGTCATTCATGGACTTTATGTTCCCAAACTATGATGGTATATTTATGGACGGCAATGCGGGACGTCCTGGACAATTCTAGCGAATGATTTGGTCACACAGATCATCCGACATCAATGCCTTCCAACATTTATGGGACATAATCAAGAGGTCAGTTCGTGTTCAAAATCTTGCAGTGGCAACACTCTCAATATTTCTGCAGGGAACTTCCAACGACTTGTTGAGTCCATACCACGTCGAGTTGATGTACTTACTACACGGGACAAAAGGAGGTCCGACACGAGGTACCCCTTGGCATTTGTGACCTCTGTGTACAGAGCTGGCAGCAACAACTGCTCTAACCCGGCTGGGCATCGAGTCAAACTAAGCGTGAATGACAGACACGTATGCGTCAGTCCCTGTTAGCCCTACTCTACGTCAGAGCTGATCAATAGTACTGCCGTGACAACTTCTCGGCAACTAATGAGCAAATGAATTCGTGCGAGAGTTCGGGAGGATGTGTTGGCCAGGACGACAGTCGAAACCCTTCTGTAAAGAGGAACGTCCACACAGCATGTGCAGTGTGCGGTCTTTTTTTGCTTACACAGTAGCTTGTCAACTGAACGAGCCAGGTGAGGCACCTCTCTAGTCCTATTTAGTTGAGTACTTACTATGTATGGTTGGTTCAAATGGCTCTGAGCACTATGGGACTTAACTACTGAGGTCATCAGTCCCCTAGAACTTAGAACTACTTAAACCTAACTAACCTAAGGACATCACACACATTCATGCCCGAGGCAGGATTCGAACCTGCGACCGTAGCGGCACGCGGTTCCAAACTGACGCGCTTAGAACCGCACGGCCACACCGGCCGGCACTTACTATGTAAACAGACTTAAATTATCTGATGATGACTTTGTGATAAGCCTAACCTGGTATTGATACTATCTGTGCTGCGTGTGGCTGGAACATTTAGGGTGTCCATAATTAAAGTTTCGGTTTCAAAATGCTATAGAAGTCATACGGGTTAAGATAAAGTGATCTGGACGGGCAGGCTGTAGGGAAATGATGGCTGTTAGTTCCAGCATTTCCGAAACGCCCCTGGAGCAGTCGCTTCACTGGCTGTGCAACGTGCTGAGAAGCGCCATCTTTCATTAAAATGATCTTACCCATACATCCGTGCTGTTGAATGGTTGAAATAACGTTTCAGTGCGAAAGACGCTCTTACAGGGCGTATACGTGGACAAGGAAAAAAAAAATCCCGCATTTCTCCCGGAATTCCCAGTTAAAAATACACTCCCTCCCAGATGAAAACATACTTTTTCCTTGTTAGCTGACAGATATTTTCTCTCGTAACTGTGTAACTTATCAGTCGTTTGAATGATTATGGTTTTATACACAGGCGTAGAATTTCCCGGCGCTTTAGAAAACTAAACATAGGGAAAAACACTTTTTGGAAAGATCTTTGGTGTGCAGCAACATGTACGCTGCATATTTTCGTATCACGAAAGTATAAATTCGAATTCCACCAAACATCGTATGTTACTTTTCGAATTATTGAAATCGAGATTGTGATGCGCTTTTGTAAGCCAGTCATAGTTCATGTCACGTGATCTCGCCAACCGATGACAGCATGTATTCAGAGCTTCGGCCACGTGATGTAGTCAGCCAATAACAACGTCACTGTTAAGTAGCGCGAACACACAAACAGAAAAAGTTAATGGTTTAAGTTAATATGCATAGTGTTGCTACACGAAACTCAAAGCTTTCATATATGGTATTGGTCTGCAAGATTAATACGCTGCAAGAGAAGCTAAGATTTCACATATAATGTTGGTCTTTCATGCGCGTATTACCATTTAAGACATATCACACAAATGCGCCAGTAAAATTTTTAATAACTACATAAATGTCTGATGTTCTGGCCTCGAAATTCATCTAAATGGCTCGTCATCAAAGAGTTGGTTTTTAAATCAGAGTCTAACGATCTCTGATTTCAGAAATTAATCGTACGTTCTCGCACATAGTTCAACTTGCGTACAAGGAAATTTACTTTGATGGGAACGCTTTATAAACCACCATTCGGAATATTTTCGCGCGACCTGATAGAAATAGGTTCGTTTCTGCAGTTGCCAGAGAGCGCCAGATGTCGTAGGGAGCCCTTATGTTCGTACGTGTAAAACATTGAAAGATCCTACATTATGTCATAAAAGAAACAAGACATCAGAGGATACTCCAAGAGCATCGGAATTTTGTGGCCCATACTAAAATGTGCACATTTAAAGTGCATATTTAAAGTGCACATTTGTATGTCCAGATTCCCAGTGAAGTAGGCCACGACCAGATATTAATCTTTTCAGTGTTGTTTTCGGGAAGTAAATTTTCTTGGAGTATCAGTACTGTGTTATCTCACGTCTGGTTCTTTATTATGGCATAATGCCATACGTGCTAGAAGTTGAAAACGTGCAATTGAAATGCAGCGAACAGTGTGTGGCATTAAACACTTCGTTTCAAATATATTGTCAGCCTCGGCGGAAAAGATTAATAAAAGAAAATCTCTTTAGGAAACCGACAAAAATAACTTCATTGCTCTGCAAGGCAATTAATGCCTGACTGTCAGAATGGTGGAAATAAAGTAAAATCTGCAACTAATAACACATTTTTAGCATTCTGTAATTATGTGAATGTATTTTAATTCACTTGATAGTTCCCGGCCACGGAAATATGTTTTGCTTTCATTTGACGTGGGAGCAGTAAACTAACAGGAAACAGAAAAATAACTAAATGTAAACATGACTCACGTGGAGACTATAACTCAGACTGCTCTGCGCATGAGCCCTCCATCTACGATATTTCCGAACCGGGGCAATACCTCACCACTCCTTCGAGCGTTTTAGACAGGGCGTCAAAAATAAAATAAAAAAATAAAAAAATAAAAAAATAGAATTTTCAAGAATATGTTCGTTTTGTAGCGCACATTTTTCTGAAGAGTCTGATGTGTAAAACCTATGTGTCCTAGGAAATGTAAGGCATGTTATTTTGTCGTAAGTGTGCCAAAGTGCAGTGCCACACCTCTTCACACAGCATTCTCCTACCGCACGTCACTGTATTTCGCTCTGTGGAATTGAAACGTGTATGTCGGCCGGTTTGACATCCTGTCCCTTCAGAAAATTTGCACTCTTTATTCCGTATCAGCTAACAACTTGCTGCTTTGTGTAACATAAAATTAAATATAGGATACATGAACCCAGTAAAGACATGAGACAAGCAAGGCAATGCACATTTCTTCAATCCTTAGCTCCAAGAATTTTTTTCTCTCTAATCTTGCTGCAGCTTTACATGGCACGCGAATCTATTACCTCATCAAAGTTCGTCAAACTTTTTGCTACATGAAATATCGAAATGTCTAATACTGAAAAAGCTGTTAATACAAATAGGACCCAAGACTGATGTGGTTTGCCGATCTGATTACGCCTATTTTGTCACTGTCTGCTAGATAAAACAAAATGGGCCTTTCTAATACTGCAACAATTGTAACACACACCAAATAAGCGAGACTGTTTTGGCACAAACGGTGAAATAGTTTCATATTTCTCCAGTTTCTCAAGCATGAGATCGAAAAGTAGTACTACGAAATTTTTATACAAACTTGGAATCGTCATATTGTTCCATAATTTGTGTGATGCCCCCGTTTCTTCATCTTCCTCGTTCTAACAAACAGTCTTGTTATTACTAATTCTGTTACTATTCCTGCCAATGTCAAAGCTTATTCGCAAGTTAACTTCACTAACTCTGCCAGAATCACCGATTTAGTTATCCCGCAATTATTCTCCGGTTAGACGTTGTTACGTGTTCGTATAACGCTTTTTCCGCGCTTCTTCCAGAACGGAAATTAAAGCGGCTGCTAGCCCGGGACTGTGCAACTGGCCCTTACTAGTATAGTGATCTGGCCAAAAATTTTCTTTCAAAATATAATTTTCTTGGATACACCGAGAAAGTAATACATAATCTTTCTTACTTTTTATTAGTTTATTTCCATTCATGTAGTCTGAATCTATGAATTTCACTAGTAATTATAAAAACGTTCGCCATTCGCAAACCCAATCAACCACACAATCAGACAGTAGTTGGCATTCATCCGTTCGGCCTTACTACAGCTCAGCTCGTATAGCACCTTTTGTCTGTAGGAAAGTTTGTTTCTACATGCGACGAGGATTCCCCTGACAGAGACATCACGTACACTATGTACGCATTCTAAAGTCAACTTATGATTAATTCAGAAGTCAAATCAAAATGTGTTCAAAAATGTTCAAAAACCGACAGCGATGCGTTTCAAAGTCATATGAATAATCGATAGACTAACGTGCGCTGGATGCTAGTCACTTTGTGAAACAAGGATTTTCCCTCAAGAATATGAATTTGCCGCCCCCGCCATAGATCTGGGCGTGCTGCGTATGCATAAAATTTTTCCCGGTAGCATCTAGCTGCTTGTTACGACTGCGTACACAGCCAACAGCCATATTTCTGTAGCCAGAAACGGTAGAAGGTACTACTGAACTGCACAGCTGCACACGCGCATAATCCCGCTCGTAACTGATAAAACGAATCTAATGTAAAGAGTTGTGACGTCACGCTCATCGGAGGCAATTTGTTGTTACGAAGCATTGCATAGTCTTCCTAAAGTCTTTGACACATTCTGCTGTTGGCAGACGCTTGTATGAGCACTGTATTTTGTTGCTGTAAATGGCGCATTTTAAGTTTTATTTTCGTTTTTTCTCTCGTTCATGTTTTACTGCTGCAGCATTATTCTGCAGTAGCGGGATACAGTAATATCCTTTGTTAGAGTATCGGTTCTTACTGTCTGCTTCTATAGTCTGGTAGCATGCAAAGGAAGCTACCTGTTAGTAATGTTGTGACTGCAGCTCAATATGTGTATCCTGATACACTAGAATATTCAAGGACTTTAAGTCGAATCCACGACAGTTAATAAGAGAGTGGCCACGCTGTGTGGCACTATCGTAAATAATCAATTAGAATTAATTAGCTTGGATCGAAAGAACGAAGAAAGTAGTTGGTCAGTAACTATATATATTGACACCAAACGAGAGAAATTGATTTATAAGTTCCCATGGATCCTCAGAGCTGCAGATATAAATTTAACCTTCACTATGTACAGCCTAAAATATTTTAATACTCCTTCATAATTCAAGGGAGTATGACATCATTGTATATTCCGTACGACGGATTAAAGAGATAATGTTCGTGACTATATTAGGCTTCCATAAACTCAAAGTTGAGCAGCCTGCGGGTTTCCATAATGTAGTGTGCCTAAATGCGGAGTATCGCGACCAAATGATGCAGGAAGTCAGCCAAAAGTCCCGTAAGTAATAGAACTACTTCGCCTCAACTACTCAGCAATAAATAATTGAAATGATATCACCCAATCCTACAAACGCTCTATAATTTACAAAAAATGTGACTATTAAAATTCCAGAAAAATTAAATTACAGAACTTTCTAGCGTGATACACTCATCAAAAAAGTTTTCCATCACCTTGGTTAGGAGAGTTCCGGAAGCTGTACAGAAAATTGGAATAGAGATCAACATAAACATCATTTCCACACTTTTTATTGCTCATGAAAACCACACATTGCTTGTTGTACCACCATACAGCGAGACCTTCAGAGTTGGCGCTGTACACACCGGTACCTCTAAGACCCAGTAGCACGTCCTCCTGCATTGATGCATGCCTGTATTCGTTGTGGCAGGCATACTATCCACAAGTTCATCAAGGCACTGTTGATTCAGATTGTCCCACTCCTCAATGGCAATTCGGCGTAGATCCCTCAGAGTGGCTGGTGGGTCACGTTGTCCATAAACAACCCATTTCAATCCATCCCAGGCGGCATGTTCGATAGAGTTCAGGTCTGGAGAACATACTGGCCACTCTAGTCGAGCGATGTCGTTATTCTGAAGGAAGTAATTCACAAGATGTATATACTATCCAAAAGTTCATCAAGGCACTGTTGGTTCAGATTGTCCCACTCCTCAATGGCGATTCGGCGTAGATCCCTCAGAGTGGTTGGTGGGTCACGTCGTCCATAAAGAACCCATTTCATTCTATCCCAGGCGGCATGTTCGATAGGGTTCATGTCTGGAGAACATGCTGGCCACTCTAATCGAGCGATGTTATCCTGAAGGAAGTAATTCACAAGATGTGCACGATGGGGGCGCGAATTGTCGTCCATGAAAACGAATGCCTAGTCGATATGGTGCCAATATGGTTGCACTATCTGTCGGTGGATGGCATTCACGTATCGTACAGCCGTTACGGCACCTTCCATGACCACCAGCGGCGTACGTCGGCCCCACATAATGCACCCCGAAACAACAGGGAACTTCCACCTTGCTGTACTCGCCGGGCAGTATGTCTAAGGCGTTCAGCCTGACCGGGTTACCTCCAAACACGTCCTCGACGTTTTTCTGGTTGAAGGCATTGCGACACTCATCGGTGAAGAGAACGTGATGCCAATCCTGAGCGGTCCATTCGGCATGTTGTTGGGCCCATCTGTACCGCGCTGCATGGTGTCGTAGTTGCAAAGATGGACCTCGTCATGGACGTCGGGAGTGAAGTTGCGCACAGTTTGAGTCGTAACACGACGTCCTGTGGCTACACGAAAAGCATTATTCAACATGATGGCGTTGTTGTCAGGGTCCCTCCGAGCCGTCTGGAGCCGAGTGACCGCTACGGTCGCAGGTTCGAATCCTGCCTCGGAAGTGGATGTGTGTGATGTCCTTAGGTTAGTTAGGTTTAATTAGTTCTAAGTTCTAGGCGACTGATGACCTCAGAAGTTAAGTCGCATAGAGCTCAGAGTCATTTGAGCCATTTTCCTCTGAGCCATAATCCGTACGTATCGGTTATTCACTGCAGTAGTAGCCCTTGGGCGGCCTGAATGAGGCATGTCATCGACAGTTCCTGTATCTCCTCCATGTCCGAACAACATCGTTTTACTTCACTGTGAGACGCCTGGACACTTCCATTGTTGAGAGCCCTTCTTGGCACAAAGTAACAATGCGGACGCGGTATTGACAGTCTAGACATGATTGAACTACAGACAACACGAGCTGTGTACCTCCTTCTTGGCAGAATGACTCGAACTGATCGGCTGTTGGACCCTCTCCATCTAATAGATGCTGATCATGCATGGTTGTTTACATCTTCTGGCGCGTATATTGACATCTCTGAATAGTCAAACGGACTGTGTCTGTGATACAATATCCACAGTCATCGTCTGTCCTCAGGAGTTCTGGGAACTGGGGTGATGCAAAACTTTTTTTGATATATGTATATCTGTTCCAAGCGAGTCGACCAGTTTGATTGTGCACATGTTTCAGAACTTACAAACCATCACATTGACTGATGTGTTATTTGTTATCCTTATCTTTAGCTACTAAACTGAATAGTATAAAGCTGCGGTTCTATTAACAGTAAGTATTTCTTAACCTCTAATGTAATTAGTTATTTCAGTTGCTTAACGGTCAGTAAGAATTTTCGAGGTTGTCTCAGTTTTGTTTCATGGTTGTCATAAGTTATTACATAAATTAAATAAATAGAAGTACTTTGTAAAGTGTGTGTGTTTACACTGTAATAGCTATACTATTCTTTTTTTCAGATACTGAAAATGTTGATGTGCAATTGTGTGGCTCACAGAAAGTGACTTCAGGTCACGAAATGAAACTGCGAGCACATTTTTTTTTGACCAGAGACGAAGAAACAAGGAGAAAGTGGCTCAAAAAGATTCCCACTGACTTGTCAAAGTTAAAAGAGGTTGTGATATGCGTAAAATATGCTAGCGAATAGTGCACAGAAAAAGAAGAACAGCTGATAGTTGACGAAAAAATGAAGTCATTTGTAAAGAGTTATCTGAGGCTTAACCAAATTCAGTACCATGAATTTTTTCTACTTTGCCACAATACTTGACAAAAACTGAAATCTCATGCATAAGGTTATGTGATACAGAAAATATACTTTGATACGCAGTGGTAAGAAGCGTGGAGAATTATAGGCAATATGAAGAGGAGAATGCTGTTAACAATTTGAAAGTCATACAAAAGCTTTTTTCAAGTTCTGCATGTACAAATATTAACTAATGGTGCTGTAGAGAGGGTGAACAAAAGATAGTGTTGTGTTTAATTGAAGTTAGTCATAAAATACCCAACATCATCGCTTCAATGACTTAAGACTGGTATGTGGGCTCTGGGTTCCTTGAATAAGTATAAAATTCCCTGGAATAAACGGCACCGAAGGCGGAGAAGATGGACTTCAGTACGGTGGAGCTGGCAGAAGAGGCAACCTCATGTCCAAGGCCACAATAGGAAGAGGGCACGACGGTTCCACATGCTGGTGGCGGCACTCCGAAAGTGTCTGTTCCACATGTTTGTGGCTGCTGCATAAGTAATATTCCAGGCTAACAACCTGGTCTTACTTTGAAAATTTAGGGATGACTTTGGATTCCCTACTTTTTACAATTTACCGCTTCAAGTCGCAAAATGGAAAGTTCGCACAATGGATGCACTACCCCAGGTGGCAAATTTGATGAGGAATCCACCATTACATCATGTAATGCAATGGGACCAAGGATTCTGGGGAGTCCCAACAATTACCCTGAAGAAGAGATGGAAAATATTGCCAAGCGTTCCAAGTTTCAGTTCATTGCCAAGACTTCCAAGTTTCAGTTCAAGAAGAAGTACTACTTTGGAACAAGGAAAATTGGGAAACAAAAGGAATTAGAATTACTTCTGCAGAAGAACGATATACAAATTATAGCAGTCCAGAAACACGATTCTTAGATGAGAATGTAGTTGATACACAACATTATAGAGTTTACAAAGGTAAGCAGTGAGAATAATGGAAAACATGCCAATGTTTGGAACAGCATTTTATGTAAACAAAAAGTCGTAAACAGTGTAACAGAATTTAGATCGAATTCACAAAGAATATCCATGATAGCAATAACGTGCAACTACAGAAGTTACACTCTCATAAACTGTCGTGCACCTATAAATTCTGATAACAGAAGATGTCTGTAGGAAGTAAATAAATTCTGGTATCTTTTAGAAGCTAAAATTTCTATCGTACCTAAAAAGAACGTTAAAATACTTCTTGTTGACTTCAATGTGCAAATTGTTAGGGAAAAAAATTAATACTATTGTAGGCGAATACCCGCACATTCAAGAACAAACAGAAATGGTGAAAGACTGATCAATATCTATAAAATGTTACAGTTAAAATTCATATCCATGCGTTTCCGCAAACCAAGAAAAGCCAAAACTTGGAGACTTACAAATCCAAATCTAGGAGAATTTCAACTGGATCACGTAGCCGTATCTACAAGGTATAACACGGAAATTATGAATGTTAAAATAGTCAGAAACGGGGAATTCGAGTCAGATCATTATCTAGTAAAATTTCTCCTACCTAAAACAAAAAAGGCGACCAACAAACTGATCGGATACAACACCACTACAGCCAATATTACAAAAGGAATATAGAAAAATTTAGAGAAGAAACTGAGACAAGTGCAAAAGGTGATTGGCGTGAACTCCAGATGCAAATAATTCAAGCAGCAGAGAACACTTTAAGATTGGCCAAGAACAAAATGAAGACATGGTGGAATGAGGAGTGTGAAGAAGCACTAATACAAAGTGCTCAAAAATAGAGATGTTCGGAAAAAGAGGAAGACCCAGAACAATTGAGACAGCAAAGAAAAGAAACGTCAAAAATAATCTGGAAAATCAAAAGAAACTCTGAAAATTCTCAGCTTCTTCAAATAAAAGAAAATTTCACCAAAAATAATACTAGAAATTTTTACCAAACTTTTAAGCACATACTTAATGGATATCAGGTATCAAGTATTTGTTCCAAAGATGAAAATGGCAAAATGAGGTTAAATAACAAAGAAAATTTTGAAATTTTTGCAAAATTATGTGAAAAGCTGTTACACTATCCAGTTCCAAGACATAAATTAGAATTTCCAGTGACACTTCAAAATCTAGAGGAAGATTTCCCACCAACAGAGAAATTCGTGAAGCCATCGAAACACTCAAAAACAATAATGCAAGTGGTGAAGACTCCATTACAGCAGAATTATTGAAGTGGTCAGAACTAAAAATCACAAACGATCTACAGCTGATTTTTGAGAACATTTGGAAAACTGTAAAACAGCATGAATCCATCCGCTACATAAAAAGGGAGACAAACAAAATGTCAATCATTACAGAAGAGTGTCACTTCTGCCAGTAGCATAGAAAATACTATCAAAAATTATCCTGAACAGAGTGGTAGATACTGTAGACAAACAGCTGGGAGAATATCAGGGTGTTTTTCCTGAGCAGCACAAATTTTTAACTTAAAGTCAATAATTCACCATAAAATGTTAACCAGCAAAACAATAGGGGGAAGGCCATAGGCATAAATACTGGACCATGTCCACTCGAGGAGTAGTCACAGGTCGCACCTGATGAAGGTAACGAGTTACGCTATCGAAATATCGTGCAAGTACGACGCTGATATCCGGCAGAGCACCCGACAACCCAAGATGTCATTAGATCGCCGGGAAAGACTGAAGAATTACAATAATAGTGTCCTTTATTGATTTCAAGAAAGCATTTAATTGTATAGACAAAGATACATTAGATAAGGTCGTTAGAGAATTTGGTGTTAAATCAGAATTAGCAAAAATTATTTGTGAAACACTAACAGGCGCGATATCTAAAGTCAGATTTATTGGAGAAGTATCTCAGCTATTTGACATAAAAACTGGTGTTAGACAAGGTGGTGGTTTATCATCTATACTGTTTAATCACGTTCTTATAAGAATCTCGAATTCGGAGCCAAAAATCAGAAAATTGAACCAATAGCTCTAGGACGGAAAACAAATAGAATTAAGGTAAATTGATTAGCCTTTGCGGATCATTTTGCAATACTTTCAGGAAACCTGACAGAAGCAGTTATTTAAATAAACGTTCTGGAAGAAATAGCAAACAGAACTGATCTCAAAATTTCAGTTGAAAAAGCAAAATTAGTGACAAATATAAAAAAATGCACCAAAATTCGTAGAAACACAAATCGGTAAAATAGAGTGAGTAAATAAATTCAAATCTCTTGGAGAAACTATAGAACAGAATGGACTAGAAAAATCTGCAATAGATGTAAAAACTAACAAAATGAAAAGAGCATATGATTTGACCAAAAATATTTACAACAACAAATGTATGTCTAGAAAAACAAAACTAAAACACTACACTTCAGTGGTACGAACAGAATGTTTATGTGGATCTGAATGCCTAACGATGAATTGTAAGATGGACGAAGTAGAGGCACTGGAAAGAAGGATTGTTAGAAACATAATGGGTCTAATAAAAACTGCAAATGGATGGAAAATAAGAAGTAATGAGGAGATCTACAAAAATATAGAGAAAATATTTGCAGCAATGGTCAAACAAAGGTTAACCTTTTTCGGACATTTCTATGGAAATAGACTAACAAAACAAATACTCCTATATTTCTCGAAGAAGAAATCGACAATAGCGTCGATTACAGAAGTAAGGAAAGATCTAGAAACAAACATCAAGGGATCAGAAATAGCAGAAGGAAAACGTTTTAAAAATAAAATACTAAATCTGGAATGGTTTCAAAGCAGATGAAACAAAAAATCGGGTTCAACATGGACAGATTTAAGGAAGAGACTTCATGGGGAGAAAATGAGAGAATATTGGAACGATAGGAAACAACAACAAAGGAAGAAGAGGAACTGAAGTTGTTAAAGTGATCCTAGTTGGTCAATACGATTGTACAAAAAAAAGGTCCAACAAATATACGTCATAAAATCGAAGTTTATAGCCAATTTTGGTTCAAACAGATCAAATTTGAATAGTGGTGTAGTGTGTCTAAAATCAAGAGGAATTTTTTGAAAGATAATGATCATCTGTAAATGTGTTTCTCTCTCCTTGCATCATGTCGCGTGCATGTGTGGGGACGAGGGGGCGTCAACGAGAAAATGTTCCGTAAAGGTTTGAAATTATGTATATAGCTCGTTCCAGTTCTCAAATACTGGATCAATAAAACGTGGATAGTCGCTGTCGTGGCTTACACTTCTTTGTCACATCGACCGCTCCCTTTTGATAGTTAGGTGGTTATTACCACCCTAGCGATGATTTCCGGACTAACTGATCTGTGTATCACGTCTGTTTGAATTTGGTCCAGTGGAGCGTTTGGAGGAGACGTGGAACTTACATACGTACCTATATGTACGGACATCTTTTTTTCTATGATCCGGTTTTTCTGAGATTAAGCCTATACGGTGCCCAAAGTTATACGCAAGTTACCTGCGAAAACCTCATGAAAATTCGTCTACTAGTTTTGGAGATCAGCGGGTTCAAAGACAAATAGACAAGACGATTTTACAGATTTATTTTTGGTATAGATTACTTGTAGGACGCATCTTTCTAAAATCTCAAAGAACTTACAAAAAGTGGTGTATGTATTATGAAATTATACATAAGTATAAAAAAATGTAGCCCGTCAAAGAGAACTGCACCAAGTTGGCCAAAGACACTGTTATCGCTAAAACAGTTGAGCGGTAGCTGTCTGCGCCTGACAGCTGGTGAGTGAAGCAGTGTGCTTAAATAAAGCTTCATACATTCTGATGCTTGAAGGAATGTACATAGAGAAGATCATACTAGTAGAAGTCTTCTGCGTAGGAATGCACACAGCTTCAAATATATTACTGGATGTTTACTGAGGTGTCGGCAGAAGATATATGTCACAAAGGATTATGTAATATCAAACGGCAGCGGTAAGACTGAGGGAGCATGTAAGAAATACCAGTGTGCCACTAACTTCAGAGCGTCCACTGAAACTATTGAAACAAGAACAAAAACAATTTGTAAACGGCAACTTCTCAATGACTATTTCCATGCTTATTTCGACATGTATTATTAAAAGTAATTTTATATAATACGAGGGATGGAACATAAATAGTGGCAACTATTTATTCATAACCGAAAAAAAAGAGTTACATGGTTCTACCTGTTACTGTCCTTCAAAGTAGTCACCAGAGTTGTGTAGAACCCGTTGCCAGCGATGTGGAAGTAGTAGTATACCGTTAGCAGAGCCCGTTCTGGTGATGAAGCGAATGGAGTGGTTTACTGCCTGTCGAATCTCTGGAACAGTGCTGAGAGAATGCCACGAAGCCAAAACTGAAACGCCAATCCAACGAATAGCGTCATTATGGCCCGTCGCGAAAGTCGAAAATGCGTCGGAGCCCCAGTATGGTGAAAGTTACGGTGATTCTCGTGTACGACTTTGATGATGTTATCCTAAAGCATTACGTTCCTCCACGGCAGGCTGTCAACGCACAGTATAATTGTTCGTTTTTGAAGCATCACCTGCGACCTGCTTTGCGAAAGAAGCGGCGACACTTTCTGCGCAACCCACCCATCATTTTGAACGACAATGCGCGGGCGCGTACAGCGCAAGCTGTGGCTGATCTGTTCAGTCGATAGGACTGGGAAGTATTGTATCATCCACCACGACTGTATCATCCACCATACTTCCCGGACTTAAGTCCTTGTGACGTTGATTTGATTCCGAAGATGAAGGAACCACTTCGTGGCATTCGCTTCAGAACTGTTCCAGACATTCGACAGGCAGTAGACCGCTCCATTCGCACCATCAGCAGAACAGGTTCTGCTAACGGTATACCACGCCTTCCACATCGCTGGCAACTGGTTCTACACAACGCTGATGACTACTTTGAAGGACAGTAACAGGTGCAAACATGTAACTGTTTTGTATCGGTTGTGAATAAATAGTTGCCACTATTTAAGTTCCAACCCTCGTATTATATACTATTATAAGTAATTTTAATCAACCAGCTTTTTGTTAATCATTTTATCTCCAACCCCGGTAGTAATAATTACTTTGAATAAAAACACAGTTTTGATACTGCTGACGCTTAAAGTATATGAAGTTATTTCTTGAAAATCATTCTGGTAATACGTGAAAAGTCATTGTAGATCTATAGTAGGCCGCTGTCTGCTGCACTTTATCATTTATGTTAATACAAATGATTTTAATGTACGATCAGTAGTAGTGTTTATGTGAATGGTTACGAGTACTTATTATTATTGGTTTTATTATTGCTATGTCGTACTGTCATTATGCAGTTTAGTGCTATAGGCTGTTACATCGCTAGAAACACCAATGCAAACATTCCAGTTACTGTTTGTACTGTCTTTCTTTTTCTTTTCAATTTCTCATATTGTTCACGTAGAAGTAAAATGCTTTGAACGCGTGTGCCCAAAAACGTTGGCATTCCGGTGCTCACGGTCAGTTTTTCAAATCAGAAGTTTAATGAAATAGTACATCTCGGGAGCCACGTTAAAGCACCTACAAGGTTAGGTAAATCCTCTGGTTGATCAAGATAGCTTCAGGTTTTTATTTTCCGTTTGAACTTTTAACTTTTTTCATAAAATGTCAGCAACTGCTATATTTTGAAACTTAGTTTGTTATTGTCATTTTATATTTTTGCTTCTATTTTTTTAATGGTATTAACCAAGTCCAGACTCTATCTTGTGCATACTTTTAAAAAGTTGTTTTAAAATCATAAATTTTTAAATTAAAATTTATTAAATGTATTGCTACTTTATTTTTAAAAGGAATTGGACACAGGAATACAGTCTTTGTAAACTGTATGTGCTTGTCCAACAATTTCTATTCACTGTTGCAGTTAACAACAGATGGAAACTGTTCTTTTAAAATTGTAACGTCTCTTCTGTGTCAACGGCAGCAGAGAGTGCTGTATTTGCGTAATAAAGCTACATCACGATAGATCAGAAAATGTCATCGAGGGTATTCTGCTTGGCGATATTTTGTTAAAATATTTTTGTTGTGCTACCCACTTCTTTCTAAAATAGTATTTTAACAGCGTACAAGTGCCTGAAGATGGCTGCATGAGTCTGAAATTCTATGCGTTAAACTATGGTGTTCATTCAAATGAAACCTGGTAAGTGTGTCTACCATTGCCTTACACGTAACGTGGCACCACGTAACTGCGGGTATGGTGGCGCCAATTATTGGTACAGAGACTGATGCGTGCGCAGCGTTTGAGGTTGCATAGCGCCAGTGTGGTTTCACGTCGAAGAGATGGTGGTCACACAAGTTATCGTCCACTGCCGAACATGCAGCCTAGTAAGCAGGAACAACGAGGAGTGATTAGATTTTTGTAGGCAGAGGGAGTTGGAGTCTGTGAAGTGTAACGACGGATAAAGGCTGTATACGGTGAGTACAGTCTGATTCGTCCAGAATTGTGGAATGGCGCAAACGATTCCCTGAGGGGTGCGAGTCACTGGAAGACGATACTCGTCATGGACAGGCTTAACGTGTCATCACACCGGAAATGGTTGCGGAAGTGAATTCTTTGGTCTTGGACAACCGCAGAAACACCGTGGACGAGATCCATGGGTTACTAGGTATTAACGTGGCTACCGCCCACGCCATAATGCACCAACACTTGAACTTTCGAAAAATTTGTGAGCAGTGGGATCCCCACCAATTGACCGCCGAACAGCGCAATACTCGAATGGCGCTGTCTTTGCGTCATCTGCAACGTTATCATGAGGAGGAATACGGCTTTCTGTCGTGTATTGCCACAGGTGACGAAACATGGTATCGCCATTTTCAACGGGAAAGCAAGCGTCAGAGCAAGCAATGGAAACATGCGACTTCACTGTCTCCTAAGAAATCAAAGGCCGTGCACACCAGTGATGGTAAGGTCATGAAATTCTTATTTTTTGGCCACAAGGGCCCACTGCTTGTCCAGTTCCTGGAACGGGGAACCACCATCAATCCCCAGCGTTATCAAGCCACTTTACAAAATCTTAGACGAGCCATCAAGTCGAAACGCCGAGGCTTGTTGTCCGATGGTGTCATCCCGTCTACACACGACCAATGCGGTGAAGACGACATTGCAGCAGTTTCGGTCGGAAACGCTGGAACATCCACCGTACAGTCCCGACCCTTCAACATGTGACTTCCCTGTGTTTGAACCTCTAAAACAAGCTATTCGTGGACATCGATTCGCAACGGGCGACGCAGTGTGTGACTGGGTCCAGGTCTGGATCCGACTGCAGTCTACTAGCTTCTTCAAGGATCGAATCGACCGGATAGTGTCGCAATGGGATAAATGTGCCAACAGTTTTGCGACTATTTTTGAGTATGTGTACTGTGTATAACTAAGTTTTTCATCATCATCATCATCATCATCATCATTTAAGACTGATTATGCCTTTCAGCGTTCAGTCTGGAGCATAGTCCCCCTTATAAAATTCCTCCATGATCCCCTATTCAGTGCTAACATTGGTGCCTCTTCTGATGTTAAACCTATTACTTCAAAATCATTCTTAACCGAATCCAGGTACCTTCTCCTTGGTCTGCCCCGACTCCTCCTACCCTCTACTGCTGAACCCATGAGTCTCTTGGGTAACCTTGCTTCTCCCATGCGTGTAACATGACCCCACCATCTAAGCCTGTTCGCCCTGACTGCTACATCTATAGAGTTCATTCCCAGTTTTTCTTTGATTTCCTCATTGTGGACACCCTCCTGCCATTGTTCCCATCTACTAGTACCTGCAATCATCCTAGCTACTTTCATATCCGTAACCTCAACCTTATTGATAAGGTAACCTGAATCCACCCAGCTTTCGCTCCTATACAACAAAGTTGGTCGAAAGATTGAACGGTGCACATATAACTTAGTCTTGGTACTGACTTCCTTCTTGCAGAAGAGAGTAGATCGTAGCTGAGCACTCACTGCATTAGCCTTGCTACACCTCGCTTGCAGTTCTTTCACTATGTTGCCATCCTGTGAGAATATGCATCCTAAGTACTTGAAACCGTCCACCTGTTCTAACTTTGTTCCTCCTATTTGGCACTCAATCCTTTTATATTTCTTTCCCACTGACATTGCTTTCGTTTTGGAGATGCTAATCTTCATACCATAGTCCTTACATTTCTGATCTAGCTCTGAAATATTACTCTGCAAACTTTCAATCGAATCTGCCATCACAACTAAGTCATCCGCATATGCAAGACTGCTTATTTTGTGTTCACATATCTTAATCTCACCCAGCCAGTCTATTGTTTTCAACATATGATCCATAAATAATATGAACAACAGTGGAGACAGGTTGCAGCCTTGTCTTACCCCTGAAACTACTCTGAACCATGAACTCAATTTACCGTCAACTCTAACTGCTGCCTGACTATCCATGTAAAGACCTTTAATTGCTTGCAAAAGTTTGCCTCCTATTCCATAATCTCGTAGAACAGACAATAACTTCCTCCTAGGAACCCGGTCATATGCCTTTTCTAGATCTATAAAGCATAGATACAATTCCCTGTTCCACTCATAACACTTCTCCATTATTTGTCGTAAGCTAAAGATCTGGTCCTGACACCCTCTAAGAGGCCTAAACCCACACTGATTTTCATCCAATTGGTCCTCAACTAATACTCGCACTTTCCCTTCAACAATACCTGAGAAGATTTTATCCACAACGCTGATTAAAGAGATACCTCTGTAGTTGTTACAATCTTTTCTGTTTCCATGTTTAAAGATTGGTGTGATTACTGCTTTTGTCCAGTCTGATGGAACCTGTCCCGACTCCCAGGCCATTTCAATTATCCTGTGTAGCCATTTAAGACCTGACATTCCACTGTACTTGATGAGTTCCGACTTAATTTCATCCACCCCAGCTGCTTTATTGCACTGCAATCTATTGACCATTTTCTCCACTTCCTCAAACGTGATCCTATTTCCATCATCATTCCTATCCCATTCTACCTCGAAATCTGAAACATTACTGATCGTATTTTCACCTACATTGAGCAACTCTTCAAAATGTTCCCTCCATCTGCCCAAGGCATCCACAGGATTCACCAGCAGTTTTCCTGACCTGTCCAAAATACTTGTCATTTCCTTCTTACCTCCTCCTAAGTTTTTGATCCAATAAAATCGTTACCATTACCTTAAGTTACCATTACCTTACACTAGTGACTGGGTTTCATTTGAATGCTCCTAATATTTTTGCTAATAAATATGAAGCAGTAAACGTATAGAGTTTTGTAAATTTCGTAAGATACTTTCATAGGTTATGTGGTTGGCGAAGGACGCAGAGCTTACTGTTATACGAATGGCCCATCGATGTTATTACCCAGCGTGTTGTCGCCATTTATCTTGCTTTCCTCGAAGTGATTCAGGTATTACCAATTTTCATCTGTCAGAAAGAAAAATCACTGCAACGGAACATGTATCACTGTTTATTATTGGTTACCGAAGAAGAATCTGTTACTGGCCAGACGTATCTCACCGTTACCTTTTCATCACACGCCTGCGCAAATAATTGTGCCAAAATCCACAATCAATTTAAGGATTTGCTATAGCAATGTTGCACTCTCATTTTAAAAGACATCATTGATTTCTTAAAAATAGTATTTGGGAACTACCAGATGTATTAGTGTAACGTTACACACGGTTACTGATGCAAACGGAATAGCACATATTACTTTGATGACTTCCATCCATTGTTGTTGTCCATCACAAATCATGCAGTAAAGAAATACTTATAACCGAAGTATTCCAGTACATAGAGCAAATTCGACTGGCCCTTGTCTCTGTGTAACGGGAAGCCTGACAAGTGTGTACTGTTTGCTCTTATCAAAGCAGCGAATCAACTAACATTCTTGAAGATTGCAATTCCTTGCAAACTTATAATTGTAAGAAGTCATTTTAATGGTATAAGAAAGTAACTGCTTTGTGCTCTACATGTAAACAAACGCGATGTACTGGTAAGTCTAAGAGCCTTTCGTATTGTTTTTAAGAAATGCTAAGCAATTGCTGATAGGCTTCTAAATGGAATCTTTCACATATTCGCAGAAACCAGCAACTAAGAAAACAGCAAATATTATCGTGAGACAAAGATTAAAATCGTAGTGCTCGACAGGGACTCTCCAGTTAACTCTAAAATCAACAATCACTGCTTATCTCCTGCACTATGACTCTATGATTCATAAGAGGGCTTCTACAGTGAACTAATGAGGGTTTTAGAAATCCATTCTCATTACAAAAGGCTTTGGTGCTTTCATAGAGACGTTTTCTGCAATATTACAATAGAAGAAACTGTTTCCCGTATTATGGTGCCGAATGATGAAAATTACATGTTCACATTTCGTACACATGAGATGTACTGTGCATCACACGGCACTTGAGAATGGAAACATATTCCAGATATGGGTCGTGCTTTGGCTACACAAATGAAATAACGTAGTAATTTTTTAAATTTCAGTTTATGTCTAGGTAGTTTCATGCTATCTAGTACACGATTCACGACGAATACAATTACATTATGTAACTATGAGATATGGAAAAACTATTGTCAGAAGATGGGACAGGATAGCCTTACATGTTGTGTAATAAATGGGGATAGTTACAATGACACTGGATAGAGTACTAAAGGACAATACACAGAAAGTACGACTGCAAAGTGATTACCACAACTCAAGAAAAAAGATTTCACTACACATTTGAAGTGAGGAAAGGTGTACGAGTGAAACCTGAGCTGTTGGAGGAAAAGGAACGGGAAATTGTGATGATATAGGTGTATCAAAGACAGATAAAATATCGGATGAAGAGTCAGATGAAAGTAAAGGAAAGAAATATAAATACTGAAACCCTGTACTCGATCAAATAAAGAAGATTTAAAGCCCATCGTCTAATGGGGAGCGGTGTCATTAAAGGCAAAGGTTGGTTGTCAAGAAAGAGGAAGAATATCGGATATGTCGTTTTTGAACGAACCATCCCACGATTCTCTTAGCGATTAATGAAAGAATAATACAACTCATATCTGGTTTTGTGGAGGAGTACTTCGATGCCGCTCGTCTTGGAAATGCTTACCAGAATAGAAATAAATTTGAAGCATCCATGACACGCAGGAAGTTGTGTGTGCGTGTGTGTGTCTGTTTGTGTATGTGAATGTGGGGGGAAGGGGCTCATCGATAAGGAGGGAATACACGATTTATTTTTGATATTCCATAAAATAATGAGGGAAAGGGGCGTTGTCAAGGAGGAAACACATGGTCTGTTCTTGACATGAAGATAATGAGAAAGAACGAAGGAATATCTCAACACCGGTTAATCTTGATGCATTGCGCTGTCGCCCAAATACTTCCCCACATTATGCCTGCCCATACCGTACGTGGGTTCTTGCAGTGAAACTGGTCTTGCGTCTTCTTGTAGCAGAATTCCTCTTTTGCGTCCGACCCGCTCACTCGCTACTAACCGTCCCTCGTTACCCCCTGACAGACCATGCCCAAGAATGACGCGCCCCTGCGCCCAGCGACAGTACGACAATAACAGCAACCTGTTTGGTTTACGTAACGGTATTCCCTGACTTGGCCATTGCGTCTATTACAGTTGTTTACATTCTCCTTGACTGATTATTTTGCGCACAGGAAATTGTTAAAACACAAATACGTCACAATAATATACACAACACATTTAGACACTTCATTTAAATATACGTAGCTAATAAAACAGGAAAAAATTTATATGTGGGCACGTGTTGTTGCGTTACACCCAGTGACCAGAATTTTCATGTGAATTACGGGTTGAGCTATATGATTGTAAATTTCTTGCTGTTTTCTCTGTCGTTTTTCAACACGTGAAACGTAAAACGCGCGGTGCATACTCCGCGTTTTCAAGAACAGAGTCCTCGAGGCTTAGGCTTCACAATAATTATTGCTTGTCCGTATTGCCCAGGAACTGTTATACCAATTAGTAAGTTTACATGGAACGCATATGAAATCAAGCGTCGAATCGTCCCAGTAATGCGCCTGCTTAGGTAGAACAAAACGGAGTTGTAATGTTTTGTGCATTCATGGAATTGCCATGATCAATATTCGGTCGGTCTATGACAAACTAGTGGACATAGTTTCAATCACAACGGAAACAATACAACAGACCAGTCCTGGAATAGCAGATTAATAGTAAGATTTTTCTGAAAGCAGAATTTTTTTCATTTTTTCATGTCTATTCCACGTCTTCAAACTTCAAACGTGTTTTTCTCGGAATATGATTTTTCAAAAGGACACGCAGCATGACCCCATCCAGTTTTCAGTCTTTTTATTTAAAAATTTAGCCACAAGTTAAATAACCTTTCAAAGTGAACCACGTAGGGAATTTTCGACTAGTTAATTTAAACAATATTTATGAACAAATGACTATCCTTTTTTGGTGAAAATTGAACGACTTTATTCATTCGCAAGTTGCACAGATATCGATATTTCTAAGATCCCCTTTGCCATTCACTAGCTATACTCATGTAGATTACATAGAATTTTTCTTTTTCCAGATTAAAATTGGTTCCAATTAAAGTCTGTGCCGACGATCGCCTCAAATTCAACATGCTCGGAATAATTGCTGCAGTGTCGCCATTTTGTAATATTCTCCGACAAATATCTTTTTAATGTACTTAAATATATACTCAATAACAACTCGAAGTATTATTTCCTTATCACCTTTCCTTAAAGCCAAAAAAATTGTCAAGAAAGCCCTTTTTTAGGCCGTTACAGTTGTTTTGTTCCTTCCTTGTGAGTGATATTTAACATGTTTGAGACTCTGCACAAATAGACAATAAGAAAACTTAAAGTCAACAAAACGAATTAGAACATGGCACATCGAAAATATTACGTAAAGATGGCGTAGCAAACAGAGAAAACGAATTTGAAATTGAGAGTCATTTCCGGAAACGCGCCTTGTAAAATATAAATAAAACAAAATCGTGACTGGTAGCAGAAAAGTTATTTATAAACAAACCCATTGTTTTCACAGTCATAGGCTTCCACAAAAACCATTTGTAACGCACAAAGTCACATTGCCTCTTTAAATGATCGTCTAGTTTGGTGCCATCCTCCATATCTTTTGGCTTGTTAATGGCAAAACGACCCAAACAAAAGGAGCAAAACAAGTAGCAAATTAAAGCACATGTCGTAACACCTAATGGGAAGCTCAGATATCAACTGAGTCAGAGCCCCGTTAAATGTCAAAGAAGGATATAACAATTACTAAACACACTATTCAACAGTATCTGTAATTACTGGAACGGGGGACAAGCACTTTTTTTCTATACGAGCCCCCAGTTGCCGACCTGCAGTAAGTATAGGTGAACAACAGTGCTTGTTCTGCCTTGCTTTGTGTGTGGGCACGTACTAAGCAATTGCATTTGTAATTTATAGGGTTAAAAATATTAAGGAAAAAAGGCTCGGACAGATCGGCCAGAAATGGCATAGAATCTTTCTTTGAGTTTCATAGGCGGATATTGAGGTCTTCAGCTAAGAACTATTTTTTTATTAAACCTTTGAAAGAAATGGCAACGTTAAGGCAGTAGGAATTGTGGAAAAAGTTCAATATTTCTTAAGCAGAACACCCTGTACCCCGAAACTCTTAATTTGGTGAATAAATTATATAAGTTGTTTTTAATTAGGGATAGCCAGGGGTTTGGTATGCAAGCAGTGCCCTTGCTCAAACGCTATAGCTCTATCTTCCTGCTGCCCACTTCGCCTCCACCACGCCACGCATCTGATTGTGAGGAGGGGAAGGGAGGGAAGATGCGAAAGTGATGCATGCCGCGGTTAAATGGTTACGCAGTCGCGTTCACACTACATACGACTTGATTTCATATTTCCCAACAAAATAGAATACAAATAAAACAAATCTGGCGCACCGAGGAAATAATGTACTCTCTATCTGGTACAAACTGTCAGCATGTAATCAGACGCAGACAGTTTTACAGATGTTCACACTAAGGTAGCCCCATAACAGTGTCTTATTCAGTTTTGTAATCGAGAAAAGGTCTTTCACACAGTCATGTTGATCGAAATATTTAATCAAGTTGGCAACCTTATGACTGAAACGTGGAAACTCTTCTCAACCAAAACAACGGAGTCCTCTTGGAAAGTTTTAATGAAAAAGAATTTATCTTTTAAACAGGAATTACGTCGCAGATTAGTCACTTCTATCTGCACATGGTGAGAAGCGCTTTCAACAAAAGCAGCCAACAGCCTCGAAAACAGGTCAAAAACATCTCGAAAACAATTCTAAGATTGGCAGTGTCCTCAAAACATTTAGAAAGCTATCCTTGTTATGCTTTTAAAAGCCACAATGGACCCTTCAAACCTTGCGTTTTCTTTAAGGCCGGTGAGGTTACGGGAATGGGGGACGGTGTTTTCATGTCAGAATTTTCCTTTCCAAAATTCAATTTTCTTTTTAGATGCAGTCCCATCAAATGAGAAATAAATTGTTTCTCTTCTTGCAGTGTCTTACTGTGGGCAGTGTGGAGTCAAGTCCACTTAAAATGCGAGGTCTGCAATCCATTCCAGATTATCAAATTTTCGTTCCTGCTCTCCTTTTACTTTCATAAATTCAAGAATAGCTGGTTTTAAAGCTGTAGAGAGAATAAGCGTTTCTAGAAAGCCCCTTAACTTAGCCAACGTGCTTTTCAGTAATATTTAAAATCTCCGCACTCTTTGCTTAGATGATCAGAAATAGAGTTGCAGTTGACAGTGTTTATAATGTGTGAAGTTCGGAAAGTTTACTACTCGTGTCACCAGTTTGAACACAAGCTCCATGCCAATCTATGTAAATCAAGCACAAAGTGCTTCTTGGTGTGCAGGACAATGAATCCCGTCTGTCGATCGTAATCTTTTGCTCTTTCATCGTCAACTAAATCGTAAAAAGCTTTCTGCATGCATTTGTAATGTCGTTCAATAGTAAATCTGCGGTACTAGTTGATTATACGACTGTGTATCTATTAAGCAGTATTAAGAATTCTGCCAGTTCCACTCATTTTTTAAGACTTGTGAAGATTCATCCCTAGATTGGCTCTTTCTGTGCAAACAGCTACTGGACCTGCAACCTTCCTTTATACCAGCAACAAATAGATAACGGTAAACGTGTTGACACCGCGATTTTGCAGAACTGAAGAAAGTCGTGCCCAATGAAAAATGCCAGAATGCAAGGCTAAATGAAATGTAGCACTCCACCGAGTACTTCCGAGAATGACGGAGATAAGCCGAGACCGCACGTGGCCTGCACATCTCACTCGCATGCAGTTTGCCACGTCGTAATCGATCCTGTTTTAAATGAAAAACCAATACTGTACTCAGAAGAGTAGTAGCTAAAAATTGTCGATTTGCGAGACAGGAAAGTGAGCCAGACCTGGATCGCATCTGAGTGGCATACTAACGACCGTGGCTGGTACACCGGCCACCCTGATAGTGATTTTAGGTGTTGCTCCCGCGTTTTTGGGCAAATGATAGGCTGGTCCCCAATTTCCGCCTCAGAAAATATGATACACAAACAATTAAAATAGCCGGCCGAAGTGGCCGTGCGGTTAAAGGCGCTGCAGTCTGGAACCGCAAGACCGCTACGGTCGCAGGTTCGAATCCTGCCTCGGGCATGGATGTTTGTGATGTCCTTAGGTTAGTTAGGTTTAACTAGTTCTAAGTTCTAGGGGACTAATGACCTCAGCAGTTGAGTCCCATAGTGCTCAGAGCCATTTGAACCATTTGAACAATTAAAATAAGGTCACAAATACACTCCTGGAAATGGAAAAAAGAACACATTGACACCGGTGTGTCACACCCACCATACTTGCTCCGGACACTGCGAGAGGGCTGTACAAGCAATGATCACACGCACGGCACAGCGCACACACCAGGAACCGCGGTGTTGGCCGTCGAATGGCGCTAGCTGCGCAGCATTTGTGCACCGCCGCCGTCAGTGTCAGCCAGTTTGCCGTGGCATACGGAGCTCCATCGCAGTCTTTAACACTGGTAGCATGCCGCGACAGCGTGGACGTGAACCGTATGTGCAGTTGACGGACTTTGAGCGAGGGCGTATAGTGGGCATGCGGGAGGCCGGGTGGACGTACCGCCGAATTGCTCAACACGTGGGGCGTGAGGTCTCCACAGTACATCGATGTTGTCGCCAGTGGTCGGCGGAAGGTGCACGTGCCCGTCGACCTGGGACCGGACCGCATCGACGCACTGATGCACGCCAAGACCGTAGGATCCTACGCAGTGCCGTAGGGGACCGCACCGCCACTTCCCAGCAAATTAGGGACACTGTTGCTCCTGGGGTATCGGCGAGGACCATTCCCAACCGTCTCCATGAAGCTGGGCCACGGTCCCGCACACCGTTAGGCCGTCTTCCGCTCACGCCCCAACATCGTGCAGCCCGCCTCCAGTGGTGTCGCGACAGGCGTGAATGGAGGGACGAATGGAGACGTGTCGTCTTCAGCGATGAGAGTCGCTTCTGCCTTGGTGCCAATGATGGTCGTATGCGTGTTTGGCGCCGTGCAGGTGAGCGCCACAATCAGGACTGCATACGACCGAGGCACACAGGGCCAACACCCGGCATCATGGTGTGGGGAGCGATCTCCTACACTGGCCGTACACCACTGGTGATCGTCGAGGGGACACTGAATAGGGCACGGTACATCCAAACCGTCATCGAACCCATCGTTCTACCATTCCTAGACCGGCAAGGGAACTTGCTGTTCCAACAGGACAATGCACGTCCGCATGTATCCCGTGCCACCCAACGTGCTCTAGAAGGTGTAAGTCAACTACCCTGGCCAGCAAGATCTCCGGATCTGTCCCCCATTGAGCATGTTTGGGACTGGATGAAGCGTCGTCTCACGTGATCTGCACGTCCAGCACGAACGCTGGTCCAACTGAGGCGCCAGGTGGAAATGGCATGGCAAGCCGTTCCACAGGACTACATCCAGCATCTCTACGATCGTCTCCATGGGAGAATAGCAGCCTGCTTTGCTGCGAAAGGTGGGTATACACTGTACTAGTGCCGACATTGTGCATGCTCTGTTGCCTGTGTCTATTTGCCTGTGGTTCTGTCAGTGTGATCATGTGATGTATCTGACCCCAGGAATGTGTCAATAAAGTTTCCCCTTCCTGGGACAATGAATTCACGGTGTTCTTATTTCAATTTCCAGGAGTGTAGAACAAATCTTACACAATTCACAGATATGTTGCTCACATGGCTTTTCTCCTTTAGATAATTTGCCAAATATTCAAGTCGGGATTAACGCAAAAGAGAAGGCTACCTAAAAGTCATTCTAATAAAAATCTGTCAGCAGTAGAATGCACTGAAAGGAAGTCTGATCGATAGAGTTGAAACTAGAAAGCAAAATCATTGAAGGAAAAGACTGCACCCGATAAGATCATTAATGAAAAAGGATTTAAACGAAAAATAAAACTAGTTTCTGTATTATTTATTTTAAAAAAGGACCAGGATAGATGCTTTATTTCAGTTTGTTTGCGATAAACACTGCGATGCCATCAGGACGCAGTTGATTCTCGAGCAGACTGAAAACTATCTCCACAATCATAAGATTTCCACCAGCATGTCCTAAATTATTATCAGATTCAGCGTGTGCTGTAATATCCTTTTTATCATTCAGGTCGGTGCGGTTTAGGCCCAGTGGTTTTAAATTGACAAACTAATTTTATGCTGCACGAATAGTTCGCTAGGTTTTTCGCTATAATTATTATTATTATTATTTTTTAATTTTAGGCGCGAGGAAAAGACTGTCAACATTGTAACAGGCAACATAAATATCTCGTGATTTTCATATGCCCAAGAAACAATCGAGATATTAATAAAAAAAGTAAACTCTTTTAGGTTGTTAGGCAGTGTCATGTTCCTCTTAGATTCCTTCTACACGTTCGACGTTTCGACTTATCCGCTAGGAACTCTTGCTGGTTAGCTGATTCAGCTAAACGAGTACAACAGAAGATCCTGAAAAAAATCTCAGCACCTGAAGTCGAAACGTTAATCGTGTAGAAGAAATGTAGGAGGAACATGAGGCCGCCTAACAGCCTGTATGACTTTACCTTCACTGAAAACGGCCACGAAGACCTGCAGACTTACAGGGTGACAATTACTGAACTATATTAAATAAAATCGTCATAACTTCTGGACGGTTTGCGTTAGGACATTCGAACTGCACGGTTGGCCATGGGGCATCATAGGAATTGAGCATCGGCGTTTGGTTTCGTGACGAAACCCACTTTAATTTGGATGGGTTCGTCAATAAGAGAAATTGGCGCGTTTGGGGGACAGATAATCCGCATTTCGCGATCGAGAAACGCCCTTAATGGGTGACCGTGCGATGTGGAATGTCCAGTCACGGAATAATAGGTGCGATGTTCCTTGATGGCACACTGACCACCGAAAGGTACTTAAAGGTGTTGGAAGATGATTTCATCTCCATTATTCAAAGTGACTCTGAGTTCGACATGACGTGGTTCGTGAAAGACGGAGCTCGACCCGATCGAAGCAGGAGAGTGTTTAATCTCCTGGAGGAGCACTTTGGGAACCGCATTTTGGCCCTGGGGTACCCAGAGGACACTGTCAAGGGCCTCGATTGGCCGCCGTATTCTCCGAATCTGAACGACTCATTTTTGCGAGGCTACATTAAAGACGAAATGTACAACAGTAACCCCAAAGCCATTGCTGAACTGAAAACAGCCATTCAGGAGGTCATCGAAAATATCGATGGTCCGACACTTCAGTGGGTCATGCAGATTTTCGCTATTCATCTACGCCACGTCATTGCCAATGTAGGCAGGCATATCGAACATATAATCTAAATCCGAATATCTGTAGGGACGTTTACATGTTGAATAAATTTTGCGCACGCCGCAGTTGTCACTCATTTACGTTTTTTTCATATGGTTCAATAATTGTCACTCTGTGTATGAATAAAGCATTTTTATTAATTCTGTCACCTCAAGAAACGTTATCGTTGATTAACAAGCTTTTATTCTGATCTTATTGTTAACCAAAGCCTGCTAGTGTAAAAGACGATTCCAATACGCAAATCTTCATTCGCTATCGATTTAAACCACTCGAGCTACCAGCCTCGCCGTGTTGGCCTGTGTTATGAGATTTCTAAGGAGAGGTGGGACCCAACTAATGCCATCAACAGTGTATTATCACATGGTTGCCTTGGTGAGAGTTCTACAGCATCTATAGCGTTCCAAGGCGAACAGTGTCCTCTGGTAAGGTGCGTAATATTTTGTGCGGTGTGTGAAGTGTCTGTGCTGGGGGTTCCTCTACGGTTGCGGCGACTGTGGCGGCTGCCGGCAGGGTCCTCCGAGGCCCACTTAGCAGCGCCGCAGCCAGGCCCCCGTCCTGTGTGGGCAGCGGGCCACTCGTAACCGGCTGGCGCGGTCTACGGCTCCCGCAGGACTTCGTTATCTCGGCACCAGGTGCGCCTCGTCAGTCTGCCGGCCGCCACTGCTAGTGGTACCAAGGACGGGGGAGGCCGCAATTAATCTTAGGTGCAGGACATCCTTTGGAGGACGCCGAACCTGACGCTATAAACACAAGAGCATAAGTTTTAGTGTAGGCGTCGTGGAAACGGAGTGTATTCAGCTGGGTCCGAATTCTATCATCGTTCCGGAGCAACCTGAAGTGGCCCACGCTGGTTTCGGTGCAGAGACATTAAAGCCAGGTAGATAATGAAGGGTAAATGTTTTATAATGAACATAAAACTGCATATCTCGTTCTTAGGAACGTAACTACGCACATAAGTAATACTCACAATTAAGTCTCTATATCTGAAATTAAAGAAATGCAAGTCCGGTGACTTGTCCGTCAGCAAAAACTGAATCACAATCATCAAAGTCAATGTACTATTCACGAGAAGTACACAACACTGTGTCGGTCTGAATACTGAAGTTCAGGAGGTCCACGCGGTCTTGGTGTAGCTCTTGAATGACTGTTGGTTCCTCCATGTGACACGGGAGGCGAAGATTACCGATTGGTATGCTGATCTCAGTCGACAGATAGCGCGATGACTCCAGGAGAGCTTTTGATTTAGGAACGCCGCGGTTGCGGTCGGCGTAAATGCCCAGATAACTGTTCTGTGGAAATCTTGTTAATCGAGATGCCAGGATACGGTGAGACCGATTTTCGAGCACTTGGCATTGCGAGTAGGTGCACGCGGACCGAGCCCTCTTCTAGAGCTGCCACTACCAACTGTCAGCGAGCCTTGCACTGGAGTTGCAGTAACGGTGTTCACCGATGTAGCCCCTGCGACTTGCTGCGACGGCAACCTGTGATGCAGAATGTTAAGCTGGTGAGATTTGAGCCTTATTTATACAGCCTTTCAGTAGTTTACATCAAGACTGTAGATTAGAGCGCTGATATGTGTTCGAATTAATTCAGATGAAGCTGGGGGAAACAGATCACGAAATAGATACTACATCAGTTCTGTTATTTGGAGAGCAATGGGCGAAGCGGTTAGGCTGTAAAAAGCGGACTGATAAATAATACCAAAAGTATTCCTAAAAAAAAAAAAGAATTCCGGCTTCACTTAACAGTAGTTTCAGCCAGCGTCCTATATGACTTGTTATTTATATTCCACTCTGTCTTTCCCTACAGTTTTTACCCATTCCTTGTTCCTTATGTTTCTTGTTGTTGTAGTCTTCAGTCCTAGAGACTGGTTTGATGCAGCCCTCCATGCTACCCTATCCTGTGCAAACCTCTTCATCTCCTAGTAACTACTGCAACCTAGATCCTTCTGAATATTATTAATGTACTCATCTCTTGGAATACTTCTATGATTTTTACCCTCCACGTTTTCCTCCAGTACTAAATTGGTGATTCCTTGATGCCTCAGAATGTGTCCTACCAACTCACCCCTACCTTTGGTCAGCTTGTGCCACACATTTCTCTTCTCTCTAATTCCGTTCAGTTCCTCCTCATTAGTTACGTGATCTACCCATCTAATCTTCAACACTGTTCTGCAGCATCAGATTTCAAAACCTTTTATTCTCTTTTTGTCTAAACTATCGTCCATGTTTCACTTCCATATATGGCTACACTCCTTACAAATACTTTCGGAAAGGACTTCCTGAGACTTAAACCTATGTTAACAAACTTCTCTACTTCAGGAACGCTTTTCTTGCCATAGCCAGTCTTTATTTTATATCATCTCTGCTTCGTTATCATTTATTTTGCTTCTCAACAGCAAAGTCGTTTACTACTTTAAGTGTCTCATTTTGCTAATATAATTCCCTCAGCATCACCTGAGTTAATTCGACTACATTATGTTATCTTTTGTTGATGTTCATCTTATATCCTCCTTCCAAGACACTGTCCAATCCGTTCAACTGCCCTCCGAAGTCCCTTGCCGTCTCTGATAGAACTACAATATCGTCGGCAAACCTCAAAGTTTTCTCTCCATGGATTTTAGCTCCTTCTCCCACTTTTTCTTTTGTTTCCTTTACTGCTTGCTCAGTATACAGATTGAATAATATCGGGGATAGTCTAAAACCCTGTCTCACTCCCTTCTCAATCACTGCTTCCCTTTCGTGCTCCTCGACTATTATAACTGCCATTTGGTTTCTGTACAAATTGTAAATAGCGTTTCGCTCCCCGTATTTTATCCCTGCCACTTTCAGAATTTGAAAGAGAGTATTCCACTAAACACTGTCAAAAGTTTTCTATATGTGTGGAAATGCCAGAAACGTAGGTTTGCCTTTCATTAAACTATCTTGTAATAAGAGCAGTAAGGTCAGTATTGTCCCGCGTGTTCCAAAATTTCTACGGAATCCGAACTGATCTCCGAGGTCGGCTTCTACCAGTTTTTCCATTCGTTTGTAAGGAACTTATGTTGATATTTTGCAACAGTGACTTATTAAACTGATAATTCGGTAAATTTCAAGCCTTTCAACACCTGCTTTCTTTGGGATTGGAATTATCATATTCTTCTTGAAATCTGAGGGTGTTTCGCCTTTCTTATACATCTTGCTCACCAAATGGAAGAATTTTGTCATGGCTGGCTCACCCAAGGCTATCAGTAGTTCTAACGGAATATTGTCTACTCCCGGGGCCTTGTTTCAACTTGAGTGCTCTGTCAAATTCCTCACGCAGTATCACATCTCCCATTTCCTTTTCATCTACGTCCTCTTCCATTTCCACAATATTGCCCTCAAGTACATCGTCCTTGTATAGACCCTCTATATACTCCTTTTACCTTTATGCTTTCCCTTCTTTCCTTAATACTGGTTTTTCATCTGAACTCTTGATATCCATACAGGTGATTCTCTTTCCTCCAAAGGTATCTTTAATTTTCCTGTAAGCATTACCTATATTACACCTAGTGATACGTATTTCTACATTCCTACGTTTGTTGTCTAGCCATCTCTCTGGTGGAGAGTATGCGTAGCGCCCGCCATTCTTGTTATAAGTCACCCAGTTTTCAACATTGTTCCATAGTACTATATCTCAAACGGTCGAATCTCCTCATTTCCAGTTTCCCCACCGTCCATGATCTATACAATACTGTGCTCCAGATGAACATTCTCCTAAACTTCTTCCTTAGATTTTGCCTATGTTTCATGCTAGGAGACTTCTTTTGGGCAGGAATGCTCCCTTTGCGTGAGCATTCTACTTTTTATTCATGTGTTATTTGATTCCAAGTAACAGACTTCTTCCTCTTTGTCTTCTTCTTAATTTGAAGGTGACTTTATTGCTGATCTCATTTCTGCTACTTCACATTACTTAAGGCGTCTGTCGTTTTACTGGAAACCCACAGTCCTGATTACACAGTTCGTGCGGTTTCGATGGGATCTTTGTCTACTGTACCTGGCTTGCCACGCTCCGCTCACATCAGTGCTGGAGACTATACTTTTAAATTTCCTGCCAGTGCTAGTCCGGGCGACTCGGTCTTCTTTCGCTCACTGTTCTCCGATGACGGGTTCTACGCATACTCACCACCAAAGGACGCAAAATTCGGATGCCCTCACTGCATGTGGTACTGACTGGCTGGCGATACTGCTTCAGCCACAGCTCAGAGCTTCACCCCCTGGGATTCACATCCGTGTCCGGTCAGCATTTCCATAAGGTAGCAACTCCGATGGCCTTGTTGTTTCCCTCGATCAGGTCCTGTGTTGTGCAGGGTTGTTCAAGTTGAGGACAAATTAGTAGGTGGGCCGCGTCTTGTGTTGTTCCGCACTCGCAGGATGTGTCTCCATCAGCTGGACGAATGACCCATTTTCACATGTTGGTCTTGCAAAGAGGAACGCCCACCTTACGGCGATTGAGCGATCTCCAAATAGGGTAGGGCAAGTCAGTTCCTGGAGCTAGCTCTTCCTTTACAAGGATATCGGGTGGTAGCTTGCTCTTCCACCCGGTGATGCGGTTAGACTCTGGTGTTCCATTTAGTGGTTGAGTCCTGGCGATGAAGCTCTTTCTCGACTTCAGTCGACGGACTACAGCCTGATGATCATGCAGTGGATCTCGAGGATCGTAGGTTTCCTTAGTCCTCTCTATATCAGAAGCATCAGCGCTTATAATGGTGGGGGGAGCTATTCCAACATTCGGGTAGGTTTTATCGACTGGAGTAGGCTTCATACATCCCAATAAGATTCGGACGGTCTCATTCATTGTAATATCAACCTGTTTGGTGTGAGTAGAGGCACTCCACAGAAGTGAAGCATACTCTGCAGCGGACACACACAAAGCAAGAGCCGAAATTCTTAGGATGTGAGGACGTGCACCCCAGGTAGTGGATGTGAGGTTCCTCAAGATGTTATTCCGTGAACTAATTTTCAGCCTGGTGTTATGGCAATGTTTCTTGAAGGACAGAGTTCGGTCAAGGTTAACACCCAGATATACTGGTGTTTAACAATGCTCCAGTCTTTTGCCTTGCCATGCAACGTCCAGTTCCCGCCTGAGTCTTGTTGGGGTTTGACTTTAGATGATTGGCTTTGCAGTAGGAGCCAAGCGAATCTAGCGCAGAAGTCAACTTTTCCTCTACTTCTTCAAACGTCTTTCCTTGAGCAGCCACTGCAGTATCGTCAGCGTAGATGAAAAGCCTGGAATTTTCCGTCATGGGCTGATCGTTAGTGTAAACATTAAAGAGCACAGGGGTGAGCACACTGCCTTGAGGTAAGCCACTTTTTTGTATGCGCCATCTGCTCTTCTTACCATGGAGAGAGACTTGGAATTTTCTGTTCTGAAGGAGAGTACCAATAGGGGACGTTAGTTGGTTATCCTTAGTGAGTTGGTAAATTTTCGTCAGCAACTTCCTGTGGTTGATAGTGTCGTATGCAGCTGTTAGGTCGACAAAGGCAACTCCTGTTATCTTACTCTGTTATAAACAATTTTCTATGTGTTGAGTCAGGTTCCAGCTAATTCGGTTAAGGATAAGACGCTCGAAGTGGCATAACAGTGATACTGGGCGAAAGTTTTTAGGGGCGTTTGGTTCCTTACCAGGCTTAAGTAGTCCTACCACACGAGCTTTCCTCCAGAGCTTGGGAATGTATAACCTTAATACACATTCATTAAGCATTCTAAGCAACCATAGCAGAGTGGTGCTGCCTAACGTCTTGATCTGTTCTACTTTGATGTCATCGATGCCAGCAGATCTGTTCAATTTCAAGGTGGAGATGGTAGAATCCAGTTCATCCAAGGTGAATGGTTCTCGGAGGTTATGGTTCTCGCATTCTGGGGTTCGTTCCAGTTGCTCCCTTGTACTCCGACCTTTAGTCTTCCCGTTCATTAGTAACTGTGTTACAATCTGGTATACTGTTATTGCGGTGACGTTTCTAGATTTCGTTGGGTCACCGCTCACGTTTTTCAGGCGATTCTAAGCCCGCCTACTATTTAATTTCATGTCAAGGTTTTCTACCAACGAGATCCACTTAGCTTTGCGATTTGCTGAGATAGTTTGCAGCAATTTCTCACCAACCTTGATAGTGTTGTCAGCAAATGGGTCTACCTCGAGAAGGTCTTTGTAGCGGTTCATTAGCTGTTGACCGCCCCTGGTAGCTGAGTGGTCAGCGCGACGGAATATCATGCCTGGCTCGGTCGGAGATTTTCTCCGTTCAGGAACTGGGTGTTGTGTTGTCCTTATAATCACCATTTCATCCCCGTCGACACGCAAGTCGCCGAAGTGGCGTCAACTCGAAAGACTTGCACCAGGCGAAAGGTCTACCCTGGCCACACGACATTAGCTGTTTGCTGTCATCAGTCGGTTCTGGTATGTAACTTGTTCTACAGTCTCTTGGGATGGTCCTTCTTGAAACTGCCAGGACGCATTTGACAAATGCATCGTACATCTCAGGTTGCTGTGGAATCTTGGCAATTTCTGTGTCGAGCTCATTAGTGAAACTTTCCCAGTCGGCTTTCTGAAAATTATATCTTCGTATGAAAGGCACCTCCTCTGGCATTACCATGGCATTCACATTGCAGATTACAGGTCTATGTTGCTTGGATGGGATGGGCTTACCCATCATCTTGGCACAGCTCCCAGCAACTTTTGATGACACGAATATGTTGTCGGGGTTGTAGCCTCTCCTTCACCGACCACTGTTGAAGGATGCCGTCAGCTTTGGATCGTGAATTAGCTGAAGATCATGACTCTCTACCCAGGTCTCTAATTTTTCACAACTGATATCTGAATTTGTGTATCCCCATGATGTGCTTCGGCAGTTGTAATCGCCAAAGATGCAGTATACGCCTTGGTAGTTAAAGTTGATAGGTGCTTCAAACGTGAAGTCGACACTGGGAGGCTTGTATACAGGATGGTCCATTGATAGTGACCGGGCCAAATATCTCACGAAATAAGCGTCAAACGATAAACTACAAAGAACGAAACTTGTCTAGCTTGAAGGGGGAAACCAGATGGCGCTATGGTTGGCCCGCTAGATGGCGCTGCCATAGGTCACCATAGGTCACCTTGTATAGAAGAAGCGCAGAAGTGTGGCGTATATACTGAAAGAATCTCGACGCCATCCCTATTACAGAATTATCAACATTAGTACAGAAGACTTCAGTGAGGACAATATTTCGACGTAGCATGACTCTACTAAACATTACTTTTGTTTGGATGTAACTGAGCACCACAGAACAACCTACAGAATTTCAGTGCATAACTCAGTTATTAAGAGTAGGGTAAAGTGGCTACTCTAAGTGAAATTGAATTTTCTGAAAGCATGGCTATTAACTGAAGCTTGTGACATATTCATCTCGAATGTACATACCGTAATTTATCACATAAAATATTTATAGCTAAGGTAAGAGTATATTTTAAAGGATATATAAGCGTTTGTCTGAATGTTTACATAGTGGCCTCTTCTTGCTACCTAATGGGGTAAAGTGGCCAGACCTTGCCACCATTCCCAAATAGATCGTTTGGTTAAAAAAAAAAAAACGGGTAGGCTTATAGTTTTTATGTCACCATTGAATATTATTAGGAAAACAATAGTACAAATCAGAGAGAAACGTGTTGGCACAAAATGGTCAACAATTCCTAGTGATATAAATACAGAATTAAACGCCCAATTTTGGGTTATTATTCCAGTCTAATTCAAATGGTTCAAATGGCTCTGAGCACTATGGGACTTAACTTCTGAGGTCATCAGTCCCTTAGAATTTAGAACTACTTAAACCTAACTAACCTAAGGACATCACGCATATCCATGCCCGAGGCAGGATTAGAACCTTCGACCGTAGCGGTCGCGCGGTTCCAGACTGTGGGGCCTAGAACCGCTCGGCCATTCCGGCCGGCCCAGTCTAATTCATTCACAGTTTTGTTTCCTCAGAAACAATATTAAGTCACGTACAAAATTCATTCGTGAAGTTGTCATCGTCATCCCTGCATCCAGCTCACATGTCATGAGCCCGGCGGTTTATCCACCCAGTCTTTACCTGCCATTTCAGACACTGTGTTGAAACGATGTTGTATTTTGCTGTGATATGCGAACTGGAATGCTAATCACCACACGTCATTCACTATAATTCTACAAAATCGCTCTTTTACTTCAAAAATAGATTCCTCACTGTTCTTCACTGAACGCTGCTCTTAAGCTGCCTATAACCTTTTTACCGCCAGATGCACCTGTATTTTTCCCTAGAACTCTTCGTTTTGGCCTGTTACCTGGACTAGTGAATTGTTTTGCTGTTACTGAGAATGATATTTTATCATTTTTTAGTGCTTCAGTTACCTTTTGCATCGCATCAGTGTCCACCGTTTGTTCGACGCAGCATTGTTGAAGATATTAAAAAAGCAATGGCCACTTTTCCCAACCTGGTTATTTTACCCTTCTTCCCCTACATATTGTAAAGTTACTTACGTGTTGCGTTTCTGCGGCGGTCTTATTGTATTTATTGTCCACCTTCACTACCGATAAGTCAGGTTCGTTCCATTCAACAGCACCTGCAGTACCTCCTTTTCTGCACTGTAGCACATAATGAATCGAATTTGGAGGAAAGAAGTTTATGGCAAAACTTGACCAAAATAAGTAATACGTTGATAGGATACATCCTGATAGAGAAAAGAATTTGTGTGGGTGGGAAAAGGGGGAGGGAAATTTTAGGAATGACTAAGGCTTGTGTTGTGCAAGCACGACATCTTAGGTGTTCTAGTACCGTGTGTATCTACCCTGTGTTCGTCTCTGGCCCGTTGCTGGGCGACCAGACGACCCCTGGTCGCAGGAGAGTGCTCGTAATCAGTGGCGGACGTGGATATGGGGGCGTACTCGGGCAGCTGCGGGGAGATGACTTTCTGGCAGCTGTGGGCAGTTGGATGTTCACGTTTACCGAGAAGGTAAGATCGTTCTGTTGGACCGACAGTAGCTTGAAGACGGCGGCCTGTCCTCTGGAGTGTTATTGGCGCCATTACGCTGGTTGTGGTTAACTGTCAGTATTTCCTTTCTTTCGATGTAGGACGTAATGGACCGAATTAGGAGGAAAGAACTTTGTGGCAAAACTTGGCAAAAGTAAATAAGACGTTGATGGGATCCATCCAAAGGAATCAAGCAATTATTTCTTGATAGAGAAAATAATGTATGGGGTGGGAAGAGGGAACTGTTGCGTGCCCATATTGTGGACTACATGGAGAGGCCTTTCGGCAATGTATAGTAAATTTGTCTTCAATATCTGTACGAAGCTCTGCATCTTGGTTCTTTTCGAGCTTCCTTGATATTTATATCGTTCCTCCGGACCGCTGTAGTGAGCCAAAGGCGCTCGTTTGTGTTTTGATATTCGGCTGGATACTTATTCGTGATTTGTGGAGAATGTGTTTTAAATTTCAAATTTTGTTGTCTACTCGTCACGTTACTGAACTGCGCTGCTGACTAGCAGTGTGCGAAAACGCAGTTTCTGTCATATCATTCTGTAAAGTATCTGGTTGAATCTTTTTATGTCATGTTTGCCAGCCATCTTTAAACTGTCTTGTGTTTTGTTAATTAGTGTAACGGATAACTCTAAACTGCTTGCATCACATATTATCTAGTGACTTCCGTTTGATGAAAGTAGTGTTTATTCAAGTTCGACAGTCTTTAACTCTTTGATGGTTTTGGTATTTCATCCCAACAGTCTCTAGTGTTCAGAACTTGACCAATTGGCTTTATTAATTAGCTTTCTGCATTTGATTAGAATCCTGTTTAACAGTTTGAATGGTTGTCATACTTACCTGATGCATTGGTTTCATATTTAATCAGAACAGTCTTTAATTCTACCTAAGTAGAATTTCATAATAGTATTGCATATAGAGCAACTGCAGGTAATTTTAATTTGTTCGTAAATCACCCTGAAGGTCTACTGGCCCATTCAACAACAAAAAACAAAGAAATGGTAGCTACTGGGGGCTTTGACGTAGGTTTTATTAAAATCTCTGCCTGAAAGAATCTATTAGAATCAGCAACACCGTCATTCGACTTAACTCCTACCATAAGCTTCACACCTAGGGTCGCTAATAACTCACAAACAGTTATTGATAATTTCATTATACGGAGCTCTAATGAATAAAATTATATTAAAAAAACCAATAATCAATTGCTTCTCAGACCATGACATGAAATTTCTTTTATTAAATATCAATATTGAACACAATATAAAATCTATTAAATCTGGATTCAAAAGGTTGGTCAGTAAACCAAAAATTGCTTGTCTTAGAAAACTCCACAAATACATGAACTGGAGCGATGTATATAGCGGTGATGGCATGAATGAAAAATACAACACATTTATTAATAAAGTACCTATCTTATTTGAACACTGTTTTCCTTAAATTCTAACCCAGATTACGCCGAAGTCTGCAAAAAAATCGTGGATTACTTTTTATATAACAAAACAGTCCCAACCACATAAAGAAGTTTTATTATACAAAAAGAACTATGTAACAGAAACAAGATAAAATGCTTCAGAAAATTTTAAAATGAAAATTTTATCTGTCAGAAACAGCTCTGACGCTGATGCTGTAGCACATTACAAAACATATTGCAAAATATTTTGGATAATATTACGCAGATCAAAGCAAATGCATTAGAAGAAAAAGATGATGACACCAGATAAGAAAACTGTATTACGTGAAACGGTTTCCCCATGGTAGATACCTATCATTGGGCCTTAATCCTTTTGTGCAGTTGTTAAGAAGAAATTTTGATCGGTATTCAGCTGTAACTCTTCGTTAAATGCTTGTACAGCAGTTACTTAAAACCTTAAATTAATTTTGGTTTCGCCGTGAAAGACACTTATCATTGGGCCTTAAGCTGCTTGTGCAGTTATTAAACATTGTTAGCGGATGTTCTTGAATAATCCGTTAACGAGAAACGCTTTAGAACGAGTAAAAATTTAGTAGCAATGCTATATACGTGAGTTATTTGATAGTTTCGTTTTGGCCTTCCAACGTGGGAAGACCGTTGTTTTCACTTACCGTCGTCCTCTTATGCATTTCAAGGTTTAGCTTTAACTGTGCATTTACCCATTGTAAAAGGTTTCAATTTTTTGTGTTAATAATTTATATTGTGGTCCCAGTACCTTTGCACTCCCCAGTCAGCTCCCTGATGGTTCAGCTTGATTAAAGCGAGCAGGTTCAAATGTATGTCAGTTGCTGTAGTTACGCAGACATGAAGAGACTCGCACGGAATACAATGCATGGAGACCTGCATCAGACCAATACTGGGGGCTGAACGCCACTGTAACAACAGCTTAGGTCGTTACAGATAGTTTTTGTCTGATACTTACTTCAATACAGATATACTGAAGTTCCTTGTAAGTATACAAGTTACAAACAGATGCGGTAGTCATGTCATTTCTGGTGTTACCAGTTGTGTAAGGGTCGGAGTTAATGGGATTAGTTACTAACTGATACCACACGTGGACAACGTACTCGAAAGGCGCAATAACTAACATTCAGGAAGGAAAAAAAGAGCAGAATCAGAAGGTGGAACCTCTATGCTGTTTGCACGAATTCTAGCAACTGTTTACATGAATTTACAATGATTTACGGCGAACTTAGACATAAATGCACCATTGGAGACAACTTGTTTAGACAATATGTCTATCTCTATTCATACTTGAACTTAGAGTGTTCATGTTTCTTTTGTTAAAGGGTACCTTAAAAAATAATATCTGAAGACACCGCTGGTCATTAAAACTGCAACACAAGGAACGAACGAAAGTAACTGAATTTTTCGTATTGCGTATATAAAGTGCAGAGGAAGGAATACATGATTAAATTTGTAGGCTTTTTGGGAGTATACATGGAGCGAAAAATAATAGTCGATCACTTAGCGCGACTCCAATGCGGTTATACAATGAAGGAAAAAGAATCTGATATACCTGACTAATATCGTATAGGGCCACCGCGAGCACGCAGAAATGCCGCAGCATGACGTAACTTGGACTCGACTAACGTCTGAAGTATTTCAGGAGGGAATTGGCACCATAAATCCTGCAGGGATATCCATAAATCCGTAAGGGTACGAGGGGCTGGAGATCTCTTCTGAACAGCACGTTCCTAGGCAACCCTGATATGCTCAATAACGTTCATGTTTGGGGAGTTTGGTAGCTATCAGAAGTGTTTAATCTCAGAAGAGTCTCTTTAGCAATTCTGGGCGCATGGGGTGTCGTATTGTCTTGCTGAAATGGTCAAAGTCCGTCGGAATACACAATGGACATGAATGGATGTAAGTGATCGGACAGGATGCTTACTTGCTTGTCACCTGTCGGAGTCGTATCCAGACTTATCAGGGGTCCCATATCACTCCAACCGCACACGCCCCACACCAGTAAAGAGCCTCCACCAGCTTGAATAGTCCCCTGCTGACATGCACTGTCCATGGGTTCATGAGGTTGTCTCCACTCCCTTCCACGTCCATCCATTCGATACAATTTGAAACGAAACTTGTCCGACCGGGCAACACGTTTCCAGTCGTCAACAGTTCAATGTCGGTGTTGACGGGCCCAGAGCCGTAAAGCTCTGTGTGGTGCAGTCATCAAGGGTACGTGAGTGGATCTTTGGCTCCGAAAGTCTATATCGACGATTTTTTGTTGAATGGCTCGCACGCTGACACTTGTTGATGTCCCAACATTGAAATCTGTAGTAATATGCGGAAGGGTTGCCCTTCTGTCACGTTGAACGATTCTCTTCAGTAGTGGTTGATCCCGTTTTTGCTGGATCTTTTTCCGGCTGCAGCGATGTCGGTGATTTGATGCTTCATAGGATTCCTGATATTCACGGTACACTCGTGAAATGGTCGTACGGCAAAATCCCCACCTCATCGCTACCTCCGAAATGGTGTGTCCTTGGTTCGTGCGCCGACTGTAACACCACGCTGAGACTCACTTAAATTTTGATAACCTGCCATTGCAGCAGTAACCTATCTAAAACTGCGCCAGACACTTGTTATTTTAAACAGGCGTTGCCGACCGCATCGCTGCATTCTGCCCGTTTACATATCTCTGTACTTGAATACGCATGCCTATATCAGTTTCTTTGGCAGTTCAGTGTATAAGCACGGAGATGTAGTCACTGTATCAGTGTAGCATTCGTATCTTTCTGACGCACGTGCTTTGAATGTGAGAACATTAACTATAGCTTTATTCCCAAATGTGTCCAAACAGGATCAACGTGTCGTTACCCTTTTCTTGACTGCCGAAAGACAAATACCGGTTGACATCCATCGGATAAGAAACCATCTGTATGAGGGAGTATGCCTGTCGAAAACCACCGTTGTCTAAGGTGAGTCAAATTCGACGTCATACTTCATATTTTGACCATTACGACCACCCTGTTGTTGACATCAGTGATGTCAGTGATATCAGTGATGTCTGTGTTACACGATACTTAGCAAGGGTTTCAGATGGACCTCCTTGAACAGTTTGAGATGTACGTTCACAAGCAAAAATGACTTCATAAAATCCTCAATGAATAAAATTCATCAATTCAGATCATTTTCTTCTGAAATTCCTTTACTTGCATAAATTACTATTGTCTTATCCGTGTAACAACTACGTCAATGTGTTCGTTTACTCTTAAGTGTTTTCCGCGTTCTGATTTACGTTACGATGGATCCAAGAAGAAAATCTGTGTCGTGTATGTTAGCAACTATTCGATCTTTAATTGTGTAGTAGATGTTTCACTCTGTTTTTTCATCTTTTATGTAAGATCGCATGTATAGTGTCAATGTAGGAAGACACCTATAGCTTTCAGTGCTAACTTCCATCCATTATCTGTGGATCGAAATACTTATTTCGTAAAGCAGTGCTTTTCAACCCGATCACTTCGAATTGGCGAAGTGTGAGATCTGGCGTATTCATATTCTTTGTACTTGTGTTTAGTGTTTGCTTACTGTGAAGGAATGTGAAATCAACTGCATCTAATACCGTGTGTAACTTGGAGAAGATACGTTATCGGAACGAATTTTTCATGGATGTAATGAGGCAGTGCATTATAAGTATCCTAAAACAAAGCATTTTTGTCGTTTCATTAAATTTTAGATATCGGTAACTAGTTACCGTTATTTCCAGCAACACCATGACCATGGCGTCCGGCTGAGCATATAATGTTTCTGTAAAACTACCATCTGATGAAGAGCAGGCAGTGCATTGACAAGTAGTTAATGTATCAGAAAATATGTCGTATCAAATTTCAAAAAAGCATGTAGCTATGTATTTTACCCACGTAAATCGCCAGTTTAAGTCACAATTGCAGTTCGCCAGCCACAATGGATGTAGCGAACTCATGTGGACGCTATGGTTCGAATGGCTCTTTGCGCTATGGGACTTAACATTTGAGGTCATCAGTCCTATAGAACTTAGAACTACTTAAACCTAACTAACCAAAGGACATCACATACATCCATGCCCGAAGCAGGATTCGAACCTGAGACCGTAGCTGTCGCGCGGTTCCAGACTGAAGCGCCTAGAACCGCTCGGCCACAACGGCAGGCTGTGGATACTATTTTGGAGAGTTCTGGAAAGGCGTGATGTGGAAGGCGTTCTGGTCAACCCTAGCTAGTATATCTCGCAATTTTCTTTAGAAGACTGTTAGCTATATCTTTTGCAGCTACGGCTGCTGTAAGAGGAATGTCCTGTAGGCGGTTTTGTAGGGTGTCATTAATTTGGAAACACAGGATTTGCTGAGAGTCTGGTACTCTGGGTAGGATACTAGCGTTAGAATTTTGTGCTGTCGGCTGCTAATGAAATATATAATTGTTTAGAAGGAGGATTCAGCGTTGGAGACTTTTGGCTGTTTTTTCAGGAGCTTGGGTTCTAGTACCGAACAAGGAAATCAGTGCTGTGCAGTCAGTGATGAGGTGACATTTTAGCTGTAAAGAAATGTATGGACTTTGCTAAATATGGTCGGAAGGGGTTCTTTTTCGATTGGTGAATAGCTTATATGGGCTAAAGTTAGCATTTAAACTGATACGCGCTGGGTTGTTCGTACCAATGAGCGCTATTATGCGAAAGGACGGCCCAAAATACAAGGTGAGAGGGTCGGTGGCCAGAAGAAGGGGTCTTGGCTGTTCAAAGGTCCCCAGTATAGGAGTGTGCTTTAGATATTGCTTCTCCTTTAGAAAATCTTCCTGAAGTTGTCAAGACCATTCATATTTTTCTCATTTCTTAAGTAAATTATTGAGAGATCTGGCCATTTGGGTAACATTTGATATGAATTTGGCGTAGTAATTGATTTTGCTGAAGGTTGCTCAAATTGATGGGTACTTGAATACTTTCTAGGAGTTGGTAGCTGCCCTTTGCGACTCAATATATGGCCTTAAGTAGTCCACTTGAACATTAAGGAATTCTCATGTCTTTCGATTACACTTTAATCCATTTTGCTGTAGTACCTCGGCTCCTCAGAAGGCATTAACTGAATGAGATCTACATGATTATTTACCCACCTTAAACATGGCGAAAATAGATATGAAAATTCAGTGCATAGTGAATCAAGACCATCTGATGGTCCTACTGTTGAAAAATGTTGAAGTCGTCTGCTATTTTAAAACCAAAATATGAAAAGCTATCCATACCAAAATTTTTTTGTGCCTGAGGTGATGGCACAAATAAAAAAGTGATTAAATTGCTAACTTCGTTGCAACAGGTCGTTACTGTCTATTTACCAAATAAAACCATTCGGTTTTTGCTGTACGAGTGTAGTGTTTGTGATATCAGTTGAAGAGCTGGAGAACCAATGTGAGCATAGGTTTCTTCATTTAGGAAAGAAACTCACGAACTGTTATGAACAAGGATTTATATTAACTGATTATTGATCGTTAGTGGGAGAGAAAACTTTGTTGCATTGTCAAATGATTCATCTGTCTGTAGGACGTTTACGGGGTTTTTCAAAGTCTTTAGAACAGACGTCTTGTACAGATAGATCGCTTCATGTGGAACAACTTTTGTTAGAGACAAAATGTTTGCCAACACCTCCCAGCAATGTTAGACACTGAGAGACGTCAGGGAGTAGGTATTGTGCGTTATTCGTATGCAGTGTGTGTTGCCTGCAAGTCAGTCATATGCTCCGTGTGGAAGGCCAAAGGCCGAACTTCTAAAATATCTCTCTCCACACAGAGGTATTCATTCTTAACATTTTGTTGTTCAGTATCACTGTTCACTCACCGGGGTAAATGCATCACACGTGGTTAGTAGAGCCTGCTAATTCGATGAAATCTCTTCGTCTCAGAGCTGGTGAATTCAGTAAAACACGCCTGGCCTCGCCAGGAACATTTTTATCTCTAACAAAAGTTGTTCCCCATGACGTAATCTATGAGCCTCAGACGTTTTCCGCAAAGATATTGATACACGCTGTATATGTAGAGCTGACCATGAGCCCGTAGATCATTTACATTATTAATTCGGACAAGTCATCGTAATTTAAAAGGAAATAATTTTTGAAAAGAATTCAACAGGTTCATGAATCCGGAAATACTATACATTACCAAAGATCTCTTAGATGTTGCCTAGGACAGAGATACAGGACTTAAGTTCAAAAATGCTACTTTGCATACAAATGCCATACGTCATCACATAATCGTTAGTCAATTTTTATACATTACTTCCACACATCATTCTATAAGAAAGCTGCTTGTAGTCCATCTGCTGAAGATTTTAGTTTAAGCTGAAATGAACCCTTACAATGTCTAAAATCATTACATATCTGGCTGAAGGAACAAATGTCATCTAATTTCCCCGAAAAGAAATAAAAAGCAGAGTATTACCTGTAAGTATGGAAGTAATTCAAGGCCTAATACTATCTATCTTCGACTACTCCGATCTCTTATGTGTAGATACTAGCAGTTACATCTCCCTGCACCTTGATCTCGCTCTAAATTCCGTGGAAAGACACAGAAACAAATCACTCAGTGATGATGTGCTACAGTAATAGAGAGAACTATGGTTGTTACGTACGAAGTCGCTATTAACACACACACTGTGTGGCTGAATATTTCGGCTCCAAGTATCTGTCCTCAAATACAGAAATACGATGTAACAATAACTAGATACTCCACCCCATATTGCAAGCCACTTCCAGTCCTGAATCGTTCCGCAAAATTTTATACAAAGACCTCCTGTGCCGTATGAAATCGACTTCACACTACCTTGTGTTGCGTGGCAGATTTAACCACAAACTGTCACGCTATACGTATAACGTTATCATACGCATAACGTTATATACAAATCGCTATGGTCAATGCAGTCGAATCTTTCATGCTGCATCGTAACTGAGGACAATAGTCAATATCTTCTCTTCCCCTCCTTTTACTGCAGGAAGTTTTCTGCTGCCTTGAAAGCTTCTTAGCTGGCAGGGTCAGAAGTCTACTTAAAAGGACCAGGAAGGGCTATAAACGTATTGAGAGTAGGTAGAAGGTACAGAATATCTTCGGCTGAACTTTGCGCACCGTCAGCCCAAGCGGTTGCCTACCTGTCATAAAACTCCATCGTACGACACCGAAAGAAATCCTTTTGGAAGAATAACGTCTGTAACCAGGTGCAAAGTCCAGAAAATGAAAAACGTGGGATCTGCCACTGCTCTGCGATCTCAGCGCAAAACAGTACTAGTTTAAAATCCTTGCAATGCGCTCTCTGGCTGGCAATAATTATTCCTGTAGAGGTTGTGCTTTTGCACGTGTACCTATGTGTATGTTGTTTTATCAGCCTGAGTCATAAACCTGTCACGGAGTGGCAGGGATCTTCTGCCTTCCTCTCTACACCAGGCCATCACAGGTTAATCATGACAAATTCCGGAAGAGTAGAAGTTTGTTCAACTTATTTTACGAAGTAATTACTGGACGGAACTCGCAAGGTCTGCTTCTGTTGACCGGCGAGGTACCTAGACTTGCAGAGACAGCCAAGTATCAGAAAGTTGAGTTGGTTGGTTGCTTAATTTGCGGGAAGGGGACTAAACAGCGAGGTCATCGGTCGCAACGGGTTAGGGAAGGATGGAGAAGGAAGTCGGCCGTCCCCTATCAAAGGAATCATATTGGCTATTTAGGGAAATAACGGAAAACCTAAATCAGGACGGCCGGCCGTCGGTTTGAACCGTCGTATTCCCGAATGCGAGTCCAGTGCACTAACCACTGCTCCACGTCGCTCGGTGGAAGTTCAGTCAGACGACACTTGCTAAGAGTGAAGACTTGCCGCCGGACGAGCGATGAGACCTGCTGTCATACAGAAGGATGTCTCCACGTTAGTGCCGAGGACAGAGAGCGGGCTAGATTCACAAGTTCCAGCAGTTACAACCGCCACCTTCCAAATTCATGTTATATGAGAGTGGTAACAACGAGCCGGCGATGCAGTCACCGGGTCCAGGAGCTACAGTGCTTGTTGACTTCCATCAGGGGCTAACTGCACAGTTTTATCGTTTGCTGACATCTATTTACTTCCATCAAGCACTCTGGCAATTCTGTTGCCGTTTCTACTTATTTTTCCGTGTTCTTTCTTTAACCACTAATCATTCTCACAGTCATTGCCCGTATTCGCGACATAGTTTTATGATTGTGCTTTTGTTTTGTTCACCTAAAAGTGCTGATATTAGATAATTAAATTTCCTTAACTATTTGTTAAAAGTGCACATACACATCTCGGTGGGTAAGTCACACGTTGTTGCTTTTTGTGATAATAAACCAAATTGTTACAGAGACCGGCTGTTTCTGACGTAGATACTTAAGTCCCCTTCTTTACTATATCCGCTTGTGCTACCCGCATTTTCATGGTTGACTGGGCCACTGCTACCAGTTTTACTTCAGTAAGTCTTTTCCGTTGGGCGACATTGTTCTCTTTGTTAAGTTTGCATGATCTTACGGTCTGCCCTCGTTAGCTGAGTGGTCAGCGAAGCGGAATGCCACGCCAAGGGGCCCGGGTTCGATTCCCGGCTGTGGCAGGAGATTTTCTCCGCTCAGGATCTGGGTGTTGTGTTGTCCTCATCATCATTTCATCCCCATCTCCGACGCGCAAGTCACCCAATGTGGCATCAGATGCAATAAGTACTTGCCCTCGGCCCACAATGCCGTACGCTCATTTTCATGGTCTTATGGATAGCTTCCCTCCTCTGTAGGTCGCCGGGAATCGGTCTTACAGCATCTTACAGGTGTGCTGTTTTACTACACTGCTCACTCAAAAATTTTTCGACCATTATCCAGGATTTTCGAAGTCTGGAACCATGTGATGCACGTAGTCTTTTTTTTATTGATATGATTTTAAACCAAAAAGTAAAGATGAGCACGTTAACAATAAAAGGACACTAAGTACGTAACTATTGATAATTTTTGTGCACTTTACTAATTTGTGCTTCTTTGCAAGAAAGGTTGGTTTTTGGACGTCCAGTATTATCCAGAGTTCACTCGTTGCAATTTTGGGTAAAATATTTTCTGTGTTTGTGTTCTCTTAGTATTCTACTGTGTTTCGTGGCACATAGGTTAGATATTTGGTTATTAGGGCGAAGCGTTTAATTTTGTTTCAGTATTTGTTTAATCCAAGGTTAACCTGGGCTCCTCCAAGTAGTTTAGCGGAGATGAGTACTACTGATAAAGAAGAAGCGAGTCAGTCTGTATCTAAAAACTACAAACTCAACATGGAGGTCGAACACAGCATTTCACACAGTTCTGGTGTGATTTTATCCATATTTCGCAACTTCAAACGTGACTTTATTCAACACACTGGAAGTATGAATTAACAAACGCCTTCAGTCACAAAGTTTCATGTCTCATTTAGTACACGATCCATTTCGGACCATGAGGGTCAATCATCAGGTGCAATTTGTCTTAATACAAGCTTTATTTTTTCCCTTGAATGAAGTGAATTGCATATTCCGGTCATACCCATATCTGGGTCCCATATCACCAAAAATTGCTAACCTTTTCAAAAAAACAAATGTAACAGTCGCATTCTCAACTAATAATAAGTTAGGAAACTTACTCGTCCATAACATAAAATCAAATACGCAAACATACAACAACAGTGGAGTGTACAAAGTATCACGCCTCAGTTGTCCTGCCTACTAAGCAGGGAAAACAGCCAGGAAGTTCAAACCAGTTTTCAAGAACACGTACGTGCTTTCAGGCTCAACCACTTCGAAAAATCAGTCATTGCACAACATATGTTGGAAACGAAACACGTCATCAACAGTGTAGAAAAAAATTTGATAGTACTACATAATGAAGCAAATGCTAAGACCCTAAATCTGTTAAAACAACTGGAGACATATCTCCACAAAATAAAAAAAAAACAATAAGAATCTGTGTTAAATGAACAAACCGATTTCACAAGTCATATAACTTAAGCATTACGAATAAATTCATCTTTGATCACACCAAGTACAAAAACATCTGTGAAGTGTTTACAAACATATGTACGCAAATGTGCCTCTTGAATGAAGTGATGTGTACGAAAATGATGGAAAAAAGAATGTATGCAGGTGCTAAAACGTTAACAACTCTTTTCTTGGATTATGTGGTAAGTTTACACTGTTCATCTTTTCCACTATTTTGCACATATTTTCCCTGTTTGACTTACGAAATTCATAATCTAATACCAAACCTTTTTAAGACAGGAATACGCATTTCACCTCATTCAAGAGAAGAAATAAAGCATGTATTAAGGCAAAGTGCATCTGATTATGGACCCACAGGGTACGACATGCATCGCGTACTTAATAAAACACGAAAAGTTGTGACTGAAGTCGTTTGTTAATTCATACTTTTAGTACACAGTTCTGATATGAGAGAAAGTCGTGAAAGTAACTTGGACGAGTCTTGAACGACGGACAGAGAATTAAACAACTTGCAGTGTGATATGGAACAATCAGAAAGTGAGATGTTACTTGAAGAGAATTTGACATTGTCACAAGCAATGGAAGATTCCGTAGCCTCTGAGATCGAGAACGTGACACAGACTGTTACCGATCATGCACCAAATTCTTCTTTACCTCCACCTTTTTATGTACAGTCTTTTTAAATTGACATTGGCTTGGAAAAGAAGCGTCAATATATTAAGAACGACCTGCGTCAGAAACATTCCGTAGTGCAGCATAAGAAGGCAGAAGCATTTTCCAAAATGACCAAAGAATAACATGAAAGAGCAGTTCAATTTTTCAAAAAAAAAAAAAAAAAAAGAAAACAAAAAAAACAGTACAATTTCAAATAGCTAGACGCTAAGGGCGATGTGCACTTCAGAAAGACAGAAGAACAGTTTAAGAATCATAGTGATAATTTTGAGACATTACAACAGCTGTTATCGAGTTACGTGCAAGCGTTTTACAAACGGGTGGACAAAGTAGACAAATAGGTTGAGGAAACAGTAAAAAAGCTCTAAGAGAAGGCGAAGCAAACCATTGAGAGTCAAATCATCAATTTCGCAAATAAATTAGGCACTGCAACTCACTGACTGAAGGGTGGAACCGATAAATTACGAAAGGAAGTCGATATAATTAAAGAGTGAAAAGACGAAGTCACAGATAACGTTTTCAAGTCAAGAAATAAGTAGAAGAATTGTCATTACGTAAAGATGCGGGTTCTGATAGGACCATTCCGGTAAACTTATAACATAAATAAAATACAAGTACTGGTTCTATTTAAAGAAATACAAGTATAAATAAAGGGTCACAGTCATGAAGCGCAGTTGGAATTGTTTAAGCAGAGACAACATAATAACAGGTCAGCAAACAGTAAGCAAAACCGAGAGACGTTAATGAGGAAGGAAGATAGGCGCAAGGAAGAGAGAGAATCACGCGAATTAACAGAAACATTCTGTTGTATACATGGCGATTTTGTAGCACCAGCTGTGAACGTATAGTCTGCTGTGTCGGTAGGAATAAGTTATCAGGACGTTAGGGGAAGAAAAAGGTTGCGCTGAAGAGCACGCGTTATTTCTGGACAGATCGCACGAGTATTTTGCATCCAAAAATTTAGATCAAAAAGTTCCAGGACGTTCTTATGTGATCATGGTCTGCCGGTTACAAATAAATTTAGGAAGATTATAAACAGGCGTTCCTGTAGGAATTTTGGGTGAATGAGAGGCTGGAATATCTCGGTTTTGAAATCTTACTGACGGAGCTCTATGGGGGATCGAAGTTTCGTAGTCCAGAGCAGTATTATAAAAAAATGGTCAAAGGAAACCAGTTCTTCAAAGTACCGTTTGAGCAGAAGGAACTAATATAGTCTGCCGAACAAAATAACCTAACAGAATTCAAAAATATGTTTGCTGGTCGCTGTACAAACAACGCATTGGTCGTCTTTTGTTATGCAAACTCATCGTCTAACGAGTATCACGCCGTTTATGAAAAGGTTTAATCTGGTTCGAAGGTAAACAACACGAAAATACGCAAAGAAACGTATGTACAAGCCTCCTCACATTCGTGCAAATACAGGATTCTCAGAAACTGTCTGAAACAATTGTAAGGATGTTGTAGGGTAAGTTGTGCTGAAAAATAATTGTTAAGAAAAGAAATCGATCTCTGTGCCGTTTCTGATGCAATTGCATTGAAATTAGCCAATCAGGCCGTTGCGTGCACAAATTCAAGTGGCCTGCCAGACACAATTTGTGTTAATTGTTCTCATAGCGTAGATGATAACATATGATACTGCTCAGCCTTTGGCTTGGATTCGATCCATACTACTGTCCCCTGTGCAATCTTCAAATCACTCTCTTGTTCGGATTTAGGAGACGAAAGGACAGACTTGGTGACACCTTCTCTGGTTATAATGTTCATTCTCCCGTGCAAGCAGTGAAGAAATATGAAAGTTCTGGTAGAGGTAGGAAAGCATGACAAATATAATGAAAATGACTAAAAATGCTAGTTGGCTGCTGAAAAAATCTTGTAGCTGTTTTTGGAGATTTTTTATTTCCACATCCACAACATACTTCGGGCCCAGCCCAATGTCTGGTGACCTGTCAGCAATAATAATTTGGGATTACAGACTCTTCCCATAATACAAATGCAAGTATACACAATTGCAAGGTTCACAAACGTACAAAAATAACAAAAAAATCGAAGATGTCAAAATAGGCGAAAATGTACATACGATAGGCAACTATTTAAGCTTAAGAGGCGGTTATAAATGCCGTACATCAAGAAATGCATATGGTATATTGGGTGCACTAACTTCCCATTCGCACAGACAAAAACCTAAATGTACCAGAGCCAGAGCTGCAAGTATCATTGACTGGCGGCTCCATCGCCTGGCACTGTATTAGCCAAAGATGCCCTCTATCGGCCACAGCGCTTGTTAACTGCAAGCCTGGCTCTGGTTCATTCAGTTTTTTGTCTGTACGAGTGGAAAGTTGTTGCATCCGATATACCATATCCACTTCTTGATGCACAGCCTTTACGACTACCTCATGGACTAATATAATTGTTGTTGTTCTTCTTGCGTTATGGCCTCTGCAGGAGCACAGGTTTATAATTGCATATGGAATTTTGGCTTATTGTGACGTCTTCGAGTTTTTATTACTTTTGTACGTTTGCGAACCTTGCAATTGTGTATATTCGCACTTGTATTATGGGAAAAGTTTGTAATCCAAAATCTTCATGACTGACATGTCACCAGACGATGGGCTGGGCTCGAAACATGTGACTGTGGAAATAAAAAAAAATATCCAAAAACAGCTACGAGATTTTTTTCAGCAATCAACAATCATTATTAGTGCATTTTTATGACATATGACCTCGTCTGCAAAAGTAATTTGCATGAATGTGAATCGCATGACTCAAGATCTAAGCCGATAACCCAGGCAAGAATTCGCATCTATTGAAAGATACGTAATGTTTATGTGTTTAACATGATATAGTGTATGGAACACCCACACAGCCTTGCTAATAATTCAGGTCGACTTACAGAACGGCCTGGTAATTAATATTGTAGTGGTAGATTAGATGACCTCTGTAGCATCTCTGGGCCGTGGTCAGATGGACAGTTGGCATGATAGCTGTCTTCAGTTGGTCAGTCTGTCGTAAACTCTTGCAGCAGTGGCCCAAAGTGAGTGGAGTGAGGTGTCGCTCGTGGCTAATAAGTGGTCACATGGGGATGTACCTCTTTCCTATGGAAGCAGCTTACCCATGCTGTCAGGTATAGTCCGTCTGTAACCTCAAGAGCGAACAGCGCTTTTGGTGGGGGAAGTGGCCTTTCCTGGATGAATGCTGTCACTGGCCTACAGGGGCACCCAAAATGCCGTTACCTGTGAGCGGTGTAGATCGGTGAAGAGGGATAAACGTCGTCTCTATTCGTGGGATCTTAGTTACCAGTGTCAGTCACTTACTTTGTATACTTATTGATATACTTCGGTATCTGGAAGTGATGGGTAAACGCCCTGCATTGCAAGAAAATGTGCAGAATACGAAGAATAGGTATTTGCGGAGTAACGAGCTTTCGATAATCTCTGATGTTTTTGGAAATTTGTGGTAAGTTCCTATGGGACCAAACTGCTGAGGTCTTCGGTCCCTAAGCTTATGCACTGCTCAATCTAACTTTAACTAACTTAACGCTAAGGACAACATACGCACTCATGCCTGAGGGAGGACTCGAACCTCCGACAGAGGCAGCCGTGCAGATCTCTAATGTTATTACAGCGTGTGCTAAATAGGCGAAACAAATGGAACTGGTGGCTAATATTACCAGTCCCAAACAAAGGGTTATAATTTATGCAAACGTCAGCCTCTCGATAATAGGATGCTTAAGGAAGGCTCGCGAAAATAAGCAGCATGGTATACTGAAATCGCTACGAAGGAAAACTAATAATTTTAGGAGGATAGCCATCATTAAAGACAGTTTCACAATCACGTAAAATCTTTGATGCTTATGGAACTTCAGCATTTGAATGTATTCTGTCACTAAATCTCTATCTCGCTTGCTATTCACCATATTCGAAGACATATTGCTTAAAATATGTGCACAGTAGCTATTCTAAACACTGCTGAAATTTTCCTCGAAACATGTAAACCGATTCTGGACTTCTAAGAAAAAAGTTTGACTTACGAAGTGCCTTGGCATATTGATTTTAATTTTTTGGTAAGAACTTTATTTATTAAGTTACAGCAATGTTATCCTCTTCAAAATATTCCACATTGCACACTGTACACTTATGCCAGTGCTTTTTCCGATTCCTGAAACACTTAAGGAACTGTTTCCTCGGTATAGTTTATAGGTCTCTTAACTGTGTATTTTTAATCTCATTCATACTTGTAAAACGTCTGTCCTTTAAGGTCTGCTTTGTAATGTTTATATCGCTTGTATGCCCTTGGTTTACTCATAACACTCACCAAAAGCAATATTTAACATTTCTAAAAATTTCATACACTTTATTCCTATTTTATAACAAAATTTAATAGACATTCTCTAATCTATTTTTATGCTATCATTGATGCTACCAAAACACATGCAACATTTTTGACAGCTGACAATATGCATAACCTTTTACACATACTTTTCAGACATGTTTACGAAGACAGTGACAAAAATTAGTGCAAGTCTTACCAATACAACAAAAAAATTTATAAATTTCTGGTTACTCTTTAAACACTCTTCGTGTTACAAGAATTGTTAAGTTTCAATACAACCCTTCAAAGAAAACTTCTACCTTTGAGTAGAAACACAAAGTAAGAACAAGCCTTAAATTCTACAGATTGATTGCATTTTAAGAGGTTCGTTTTACGAATAGGAATAGAGAAACATACATTCTATGTTTGTAGTAGAATCCTGACTTCCGTTCTTATGTTAATATTAATTACTCTATAATGTTGTGTTTCGTAAGAAGCTATCGTCTTTTGTATTCCTTATGGTCTTAACACATTTGTCTAAAAGTAAACGCAGCCGGGACGTATCTGTACACGACGTCGCCACATATTTAAAGCGCCCGCCACGCGGCACGGCACGGCTAGTACTACGTTGTGAAACAGCCTGTGGAAGCGCCTTGTGACGTAGCTGGGTAGGCAGAGTGGGGGTCGCTCTCTTTCTCTTCAGTTACTGACAGACTATGTGCGGCTGCCAAAAGCAGCCTACCAAGACTACCACTGGGGAGGGGGAAGGCTGCACTCCCCGGGCAGATGTAACAGTCGTTCAAGGTCACATTGCTTTCACTGGGCAGTTACATCTCTGGTCAGCTGTCTGCCTCGTCTTCTCAAGCGGGTCATATTGCCCATGTTACTCGTAAAACCCACAAACAGTGGTACACGATAATATTAAACATACAGAAACAAAATTTACATAAAAACCACTACATACAATAACCAAATTTTCATATAAGCGATTATATTCCATGTTCTTGTTTAGTACAACTGCCAATTGTGGCTCTTAGGCCTTCAAACGTTTTAACAATTATTTATGAAGTGTTCATTATTTTACAAAGACGACTGTGCTCCATGGCTTTTAAATATGAAGCATCTAACCTTACCCTCCTGGGCCTCTCATCAAGTGATCAAGACATTTAATAATAATAATAATAATAAAACATGATTAATTTCAGTTAAGAGTTTAGAAATTCTTATCCATGAAATACACTGGGAAATATATGTTAAATTAGTGTTCTTGTTTTCTGTTAGTGGACATGCAGCTAATGTAGACTGCATGCAAATGTGTTTCTAATTTCCTGAGATAATTGCAGATGCTAAACAGAAACATTTCTAAATATTTCAGCATTCATCTTACATAAATTATTGGTGCACGCTGCAGCTAACTACCGTGACGGTAGTGTAAGCTGACGTATTTCCTGATTGTCATGATGCTTTCTCTCTGTCTTTGATACTTCCTTCCTCAAATCTTGAAAATTTCTTACGTAATCAATGTCTCGGAATAGCTTTTCTGAGACCCATGGAGATGCATAAGCATAACATATGTTTCACCACTTTACAAAACGCAAACCTTTATCACGGTATTCATTAGATCTGTAAAGCATTTATGCATCCTAGTTGTCACACCTATATATATATGAGCTCACATAACCTCTATTCTTTAAATTAGAATATTGTTCACCAAGTCCTTGCAACCATAGGTGATATTTATTTCTGTTAAATTCTTTTCACAATGGACAGCAATAGCATCTTCTGCGAACAGTAGACAAAAAAATACATAGATAAATCGTGCTTTTTCAATTGTTCGGACTGACATACATTTACATGACATGGTGGGTTATAAACCTGTCATTCCCTACACAACTGCTCAGTGCCTCGCGCTGCTGGCACATTTAACCATAATTACAAAAGAAATCCTCATAAGCTCGGCACTCAATCAAGTCTGGCAAAACACAATAACCTCAGTGCTCCAGCTGTAGCAGTAATTATCACTCAGTGCATCTTGCTACTGCTAACAAATATCAACTATAGCACACAATCATCCTACTGGGGTAAACTTGTCCTTTCAAGGAAGCCATCCTCAAACATTTAATCCCCTTTATTCATCCTTTTACGCTCGCCCATCGTTATGGAAGTAGTTAATGGGTCTCTCTAACAGTACCTATTCAGTGAATCTCTAGACATGCAAAAAGTATCACTGACCTTTCGATTTGCGACTCCTGTGGGTCTCAATCTCAACAGTGTTATTCTATATAATTTTCCTCACTCTGTACAGTCCACAGTATACATAAAATAATTTATGGCTCATAGATTTGCTCTTGTGCGACCTCCCTCTAGTTTCCAGCTCCATTAGACTTATCAGTGAACTTACATTACCATATGATGCTCTGCGGTTCTGTATGGCACCTCACTGTACATCTCAAAGCAAATGCTTATCTCTTGCATACATATACCTGTCCAAATTCCTATCCTTAACTAATTAAAAATATAATCTGTCGTATTCCAAAGCCTAATGACCATTTACATAACTGAAGTTGAGCCATGTGCCCTACAGCTCACCTTCTTCATCACTGTTCAGTACTTAACAACGTTTTGCCCTATTTCTACTAACAGAACTGTTAGACTTCCTAGGTCCATAGCATTCATTTCTCTCTTGGCTTAATTCTTAGTTCCCTGTATAAACATTCAAATTCATCAGCACTGAAGTCTTCTTCTGGTAAATCCAGTGGTGCATCTATTCACTCTTTTGTATGGAGAAACACATCAAAGGTTTTCTCAGCCTTGGCTAGTGTATTTCATTCTAAGTGTTTCTAATTAATTCCTTCACCCTCTGATTCATTAGACTAAATGTCTTCCCATTCATTATCATCGTCACAATATTCTTTAGACTCTGATTAATCTTATCTTCTGTGAATACTTTGATCATCATCTCTGTCTTGAGAACTCCTTCCGAAATTGATGGCTCTATCTCTCCTTCTTCTGTTTCTAATTCTTCTTCATATATTACCATTAACCTATCACTTTCGCTCTGTGGTAACATACTCCCCCCACTAGCCAATTATCACTGCAAGAAGCTACCTGATTGTCCTTGAAAATTAACTTGAGTTCTATCCTCTTTGTTCACACTACCACAGACCTCGACTTAAAGTACAACATAACCTAGTAGATCTTGAGGAAGTCAAGACCTATAATAGCCTTTAGAGCCAGGTTCCATATGATCAAAAAATTTGCGCTAGTTGTATGTATCTGAGTCTTAAGGTCAGATCTGACCTGCTCCGTTACTTCTGCACATTTTCCATATATTGCGCCACTTTGCATCTCAAACGTTGCCCAATTCCTATTCTCATTGCACATGATACGTACATTCTTATTAAGTACGAAGAATTTACTACCTAAATCTAAAATTCCTGCTACAGCTACATCTTCCAATACCACATCAAGGACTGGGTATGCAATGTCTTCTTTTCTGTTGTTGACCTGAGTGAAACCTTCTTCTGCCACTAGTCAATCTCTCGTTTCATATGTTTCTTTGTCATTTCCTCATGGATTAATTCATGTGTCTGGGCTGTGTACTTCTGAAAATTCAGTACCCTCTCATCTCTGCACACTGAGTGTCTCATGAGCCACAACACATAAAGAAGTCTTTTGGGAAGGATAACATGTATAGCCAGGTGCAGATTCCAGAAAGGGAGAAGCGTTGGATCTGCTGTTACTCTGTGGTCTCAGAAGGATACAATGTCTGATTAAAATCTCTCCAAAGGGTTCTCCAATAGGCTCACAGTAATTACTTCTGTAGAATGCACATTTTCTCAAGTGTGCTTAAGTGTACACCATTCAATGGGCCTTGGTTACAAACCTGTCATGGAGTAGAAGAGATTCTCTGCCTTCCTCCACAACAGGCCATCATTGGCTATTCGTGATAAAATCTGTAGGAGTAGAAATTTGTTTAACTTATTTACGAAATTATTATTGGCCAGAACTTGCAAGGACTGTTCTGATTGGCGAGATTCCTACAGTGGCAGAAACAGTCGAGTTTCAGAAAATTAAGTCAGATGACATTTGTTGCTGGGAGATAGAAGAATGAATTGCTACCAGACGAGGCGAAAATTGTTGTCATTCAGAAGCACGTCTCCAGTACTGAGGGCAGAGGGTGAGTTGGACTCAGAATTGTCAGTCATTATTGCAACCGCCTTCCACATTCATACTATATGAGAGTGGTATGGATGAATCAGGGATGAAATCATTTAGACAGGGAGACGCAATGGTAGTAACATTTTATCGGAGGCTAACTGCGCAGTAGTAACGTTCGCAGCCAGCTAGGTGTCTCTGTCACGCACTTTGACGGTTCCACTGTTGTTTTTACTTATTTTTCCGAGTCATTTCTTTAATCATTAACCATTCTCACAGTTATTGCCCGTATCTGCGACTTAATGTTCACCCATTAGCGCTGAGTTAAGATTTCATAATAATTAAAATCACTTACCCGTGTATTAAATGTTCACATACAAATCGCAATGGGTAATTCTTATGTTTATGGTAAAAAACCAAATCGTTACAGTGACCGCTTGTTTCTGTTGCACGTAGGTGAGCCCTTTCAATAACATATCCATGTGTGGTGTGGTAGTCGCATTTTCATGTTCGATTGGGTATCCGTTGTGCAACACTGTTTTCTTTCTTAAATTGCATGATCTTATGGGGAGCTTCGCTTCCCTGTAGGTTACTGAAGATCAGACTTATGGCAACTTACGGGCATGCTAAAAAGCTCAACTATCACCTCGGACTTGGTTCGTAAAATCGAAGTTATTTACACATCTCACAAATAAATTAATAGCACAGCTCTTGAAATACAGTTGGCTATGCTTCTACTTCACATTGGCTCCATATGCAACATAGTCTGCAACCTCAGACAGGATTTCACATCCAGAATCCCTAGCCTCTCATTCTTCTCTTTCCTTCTCGTTATAAGTTTTGATTCTTGTTAACAGTTACTACAATTCTAATAGACTATGTGTTCAAAAGTATCACTATTAGAGTGTATGTATCTGCTTTGCTGAATGCAAAGTGTCTGGTCCAATATAAGATGGATGTGAAGACCTCTGTCTGACCAGCCTAAGCAAGCACATAGAAAGTTGTGAGGGAATGCATATTTCAGTGATACGGAACGCAAGTACTTTAAAGTTGTTGAAGGAAACTAATTACGAGAAAGTCTATTTAATGTACTATTTTGGCCTAAGTTTTATGTTGGATGCTTTTAGAAGGTTCAGGACTGAAACTGTTGTGCGTACTGGTTCCTGCAAATAGAATTTAACTTTGATACTGATTTGAATATCTAAAAGGTAATGTACAAGGTGAACCAGAATTCCACCGACAAACTTTCGGAGGCGCTAGTACGGATCAAAAAAAGAAAATGTTTAGTAAACATGGGCTGTAAAATGCTTACCTTAACAGCTGTCAGCACTTGTTCAGCAGAAGAGATGTGTTACACAGTAGCGGAGATGGACAGATGCGCATTGCTATTAACGTATACATTTTAGAGCCAATGTTTACCAGACTTTTTTTCTTTTTCTCCTGACTACACTTCTGAGAACTTGTTAGTGGAATTCTGTTTCACCCTGTATTTTAGTGTACTATTTGTTCTTTATGAAATAATCTGAGCTGAAAGCTTCAGCGATACTACATTCATAGAAGCAAAAATACCATTGAATAATATTAGACGCTACTTTCTTTTTACTTTTGTTTCTGGTTATTTAAAAAAATTCGAAAGTGATTTTTAGATCTAAATTGCTACAGTCACTGACAGTTAGGCGCTCACAATAGCGTTTTCGGAAGAACACATTTTAAATCATATTACTTGTTCAAATTAAAGTTAAGACTTAAAATAATTTTTTGGCGACCTAAACATTCAGTAATTTTGTGTGATATCTGTTGGTCATTATTTTCCTCTCTTTACAGGACAGGGGAGCCTACACTTTGCTGCAGGTGGGTTTAATGTCTTTCTGTGTGGCGCTACGTGCCGTGTTCCATTTGCACCGCAGCAAGCGGGCAGATTCGCTAAACCAGCAACGAAGCGGCGGTAATTCCGACGCCACCTAAATTTCGAAACTAAAGCCCACGACATTTAGGCCCGCCAGTTAACGACATCTCCAGTAGCCATGCCGCTTTTACGGCGTAGCCCAGTTTTCCCACACAGATTATGCCAGATGGTGTTTTCAGCAGAGCACGCAGCTAGTCTCGGACGACATCTAAATACAGCATAAGTAATGTGGAACGTTTTGGCGTAAGTAAGACTTATCCCATGAAACTAACTCACTAGCTTTTTTATATGGTTGCATCCATATTTCTGGCGCTTTTCTGTTTTCGTCAAGCCGACAAAAATCTCTAGAGCGGTGTGCGGACCCCACGCCCCTCCATGCCGCATGCAAATGACATCATTGGTGCGGATGACACGGCGACTGGTCAGCAGTGATTATTCCGTGTAGGCCAGAACTCGGAACTCTGCGATGCTTTGCTTTTGCGTTTCTTCCGAAACTTTTACAGTGAATTATTCTCGATAAAAATTTGGTTTACAAGTAACCAATATAGCACACCGACATTAAGTGCTTTTTAATAAATATCTCTTAGGAAATAAAAAGCAGATATCAAAATATTTTTTAATATTCGTACCTATCAAAGTGTAACCCTTACAGAAGCTGTTGAATTAAAAGGCTTATGAGTCTCTGTTGACAGTCGTGTGGAATTCGCTACCAGCGTAACCCAACGTACCTCTGCCTCCACATTCGTGTCCTGCCACTCAACGCATGCACCCGTCATACCGCATAGAGCATGCGAAACTACGTCAGTAATGTGTAGGGGACCACCTAGATGGACATCAATTTCCCAGCCCGGAATAAATAACTCTGGGTCAAATTTAAAAAAAAAACACTTGCTTTAATAATGCTAACGCATTAAACTCAAAAATACGAGTACATCTCCATAGCAAAATTCGCGTAAGTGCTCCTTGCTCCGCTACGTATCTTATACTATTCATTTCTTCCTCCAATGTACAATATATATGTATGAGGCGGGAAGTCCAGCAGAACAGAAGCAAAGTGAACGAAACATCAAATTTTTTGACTAAATCAGAACAAGTGTTCGCAGGAGTATTGTCGTCTTCTATCCATCTCTTACAAGGAATGTTATACTAGCCAATCCTTATGCATTATTTTTGCTTTCAATAGAGTTTATAAATCGCTGTGGGCTTTGAAAAACAATTAACATTCCCAAATGACTGAGGAGGAGACAAACTAACTTTGCCCACTTCTGATGAACTGAACATACAAACAGATGATACATAACAAACAGATCATACACAATTCAACGTAAGGCTGTGATTCGTATGATCAGACTCAGCTTTGATGGAGATTGGTGTTTTGGGTACGAAGAGCTTTATGGACCTTTGTCGCTTTCTCGTGAGGCAACAACGGGGCTTCTTGACCACAGTAAGTCTGTAACCAACCGCTGTGTTTTCCAGCCGACCATTTACAAAGAGAGACTCTGACCACCAAATCTGGCCTATGCTTACTATTTCTGTACAAGCGTCCACGTTAATTTTAGAGCAACTAGAGCTTCTGACTTTAAAAATTGTTGTCTCAGTTTTAAGTGTTCCATTTCGTTACACCGTCACCTACATGTGATGCCCACTGGGAATCACCTTATACACTGATGAGTCGGTACATTATGACCAGATTCACCGAGAGACTGAATGACGCCTAGTAGCGCTGAAGGGGCTCCGGAAAGCCCTATCTTTCCTATGTTAAAATAGTGCTTATAAATTATATCTTCTCTCAGAAAGTATTTGAGTTAGGTAATTGAAATTTTTGCAGGTTATATATTGGAATATTGGCTACAACTTAACACAGGGATTTTTTTAAAAAAATAAATTCAGTTGTGAGAGATTAATTTTTTCTGTTGCCACGAAAATTTACTACTTTTTTGTGCTATTTTTGCTTATAAACTAAATAGTATACAGATTTTGGAAAGCGATGAGTTAAGTTACGCAGAAGGGACTGTGTAGCATTTCTTGAAAATTTCAAGCAATTTGGTTTGGTAGATTCTGATAAAACATGCAATTTGTACCAAACATAAAACTTTTGTAAATCGAGCGACACGTTTTCAGTGGATTCCAAGTCCATAGTATGGATTATCTTCATCTTCTGCAAACTCCTAGTCCAGATTCGTCCTTCTGCTCCTCCTGTTTACTCTGGCTTGTATTTTTAGGCTATTTACAGCCCTGTCAGCAGCCTGAAGACGTTCCTTGCCTAAAGCAAGCATCTTTAGTACAATGTTGAAACCTGTCTTCATTCCCATATTTCGAAATACTTTGCACCTTACAACGTTGCCATCATTGAAAGTAGCAACAGCATCATACGCACCAAAGTGAAGTGTTTCTATTCCAACAAACACATTGTTGAAGGTTCTTGACCGGACAACACTATTTACACTTTCATTTGGGTTTTGAGTTTTTCCATGAACACACTTTTTCAACATTTCAGGTGCTGCTAAGTCTCTGAAAATAGTTTTTATCACCTCCATTACCGCATCAGGCATACTATGTTTATGAGTGTACACTTCACCAGTCAGCAGTCCCTTGTACTTACACCAACTGTTTTCTCCTTTCGGAGAGAAGTAATGATGGGGACTTTCATCGGTTGAAAAAGTATGAAAAAAAGAGCCCAAATAACCTTTTTCATTTCATTGACACTGTGTGTATTTTGCCTAATAGCCAGTCCATAGTCGTTCTGTGTTTTGTTCTAAGACATTTCGGGATTGCAGCCGGTCGTCGTAAACTTCACCTCACGATATTTCAACTGGACAACTGCCAGTCATCTTCAGGTGAGTCATCGAAGAGTCTTCGATGGTTCATCTGAAGATGAGTATCATGTGTCCAGCTGAAATATCGTGGAGTGAAGTTTATGACGACCGGCTGCAATCCCGAAATCTCTTAGAACATTTAATTCGCCGGGAAAATTTTAGATTTCACAGATCTGTGTTTCGTCAGTTACACTGTCAGTTAACCTTCCCTTCTCATCCAACCCTTTACAATCACTAAATTTTTGTTTTTTGTACGAAGCTTTCAATCGCCGAAGTCTTGATACCATTCGTTTCTGTACGTGTCCAATACAGTCAAGTTTCTCTACTACATCATCAACATATGGCTTCAGTTTTTGCTTAAAACTTTTAGAATCACCGTCACCAAGGTAATTCACATATCGCACTTTATCACACGTAACAGAACATTGAAACATACTAGCAACAGCAGCTACTTCCATTCCTCCACTACTGTCACTATAGTTAGCTGTGTACGTTTATTATTTTTTTGTGTGGACTCATACAATATTTTGATATTACTACTACATCTAAACCTTTCCCTGTATACATACTGGTGGCAGATACCACACCATGAAGAGATGTGTGTCCCCGTTTATGCCAGGTAACATCGAATGCTGCACTCATGTCTCTATTACCACTGTTTTCTGTTACTGCTCCTTCCATAGCTTTCTTTACAGATTCTATACAGATATCTTCTACGTTGAACCCTATAAACCTGTTATAGTTCGTAAACTTGGATCGGGAATTTGGCAGATTTCTCATGCCACAGAAGCCTGCACTTGCAGTAACACCCTTACCAATTGTACGCAAGGCGTAAACAAATCTAATGCTGTGATCATAGTCATTGCTACCATTCCCTTCATTTGGAATTACGGCAACACTGTTCCAAAAGGTGGCCATGTATGAACACATACCATACTTCAGTTCCATGTCACTGGCAAGTCTTACGTGATTTTTTATAGAGAGTTCTCGACCGACTTCACTACACTGACTACGTCTTACACAGTTTTGAAAATTCTGTTGAGAACTGACATATCAAATATTTCATTCACATCAGGTCCGCCCATAAAACATTCATACTTTTCAGTAACTGAATCAAGCTTCCCCTGCGAAGCACTTTCTTTCTCACTTTTATTGTAATGGGCAGGTGTAACAGCAAGATTGGGTTCACACACTTGGTTATCGTCTTCATTGTTTACGGTAATTGAAAACAACTTTGGCTTTCCAACATTTCCCCTTGTCTTAAAAGCCTTCAGAGGATTTCTGGTCACTTTACGTTTACTCATGATTATCCTTCAATAAAACAAGGACTTCAATGAACAGGACTGACTACGCATAGAGGCCGAGCGGTTATAGGCGCTGTAGGTTCGAATCCCGCCTCGGGCATGGATATGTGTGATGCCCTTAGGTTAGTTAGGTTTAAGTAGTTCTAAGTTCAAGGGGCTGATGACCTCAACAGTTAAGTCCCATAGTGCTCAGAGCCATTTGAACCATTTGACTACGAATATTTTCAGGATGACAAAAGAGTAAATAAACATGAGACACATGACACACGAGCGACCGATATATATTGAACTACCGCGGGTTAGCCACAACACTTATTTTGCAAACCCTTATTTTCTCTCACAACACTAAAACGTACATGATGAACATGTAGATTCATGGGTACAACATTTGACAGCAGTTTAACAGAACTACAGCGAATCACGCCAAATGAAGAACAGATTTCAAAAATATTTTAAAAGTAGTTGTATTCTTATAAACTGAATAAGTTATATATCAACTGAAAGAAGAATGTCTGTAGAATTTTAAAATGCATAAAAGTAAAAATTCAACTTTTTATGATTTTGAACCTTTCCGGAGCCCCTTACGGGGGAACGACAGGGCGAAGGTCGAAAAAATTCGAAATTTTTTTATTATGGAATTAGAATGTATATACATTGAAGAATCATTCTCGTAAATTACGCACCAACTCCAAAAAGTAACGATTCTGTGATCATTTGAAGCCGAGCGTGCACTGTACGCCGCGGCGTTAGAGAACCGGTTCCGCGCTCCCTTCGTTACGTCCGTGAGATGTTTAGGATTTTGAGTAAATCTGATTCCTGGAGCGTTGTTTGGGCAGTTTTACTCAAAATGTGAACGGAAGTTTCAATAGTCTCATTCGGAGGTACCCTCCAGAAATAACATCCAGCCAAAGCGAAATTGTCAACATTGTTTCAATTTGACCGTATATCTATTCAATATAGGCTATACTATATCAATGCACCTGGCACATGCCCTTCAGATCAAAATGGGCGATGAAATGCGCAGATTCTTGCAGACAGAGGCGCCAGCGGCGATGCGCTCAGCGACAAAAAGGTTTTTGAGGACGAAAATGGGTGCTTATCGGGTCAAAGTAGCAGAAAGCGATCATCCACTAACAGGGGCGATAGTTATTATGGACCAGTCATCAATAACATCCCGTAAGTTTCAAGTTTTGTCACTTTTTTTGCTTGAAAAATACTTGTCAGAATTGAAATGTGTTTTTCTCAAAACCATGTTTTTCGGCATGGTTGTCGTCGCCCACGCTACAGTTTTCATCCAATTTAACGATTTTTGGTCTCCCTTACAGCAAAACGAATTCTCTGCACTTCATCGTAGCCACTTTTTTATGTTGATGTTTAGTATTTTTTCGGCCAAAAAGGGGGTCCAAAAATGACGATATTTCTCAGATATCTATAACATCGATTTTTTTTTTTTTTTTTTTTTTTTTTTTTTTTTTTTTTTTTTTTTTACGGCCAGCTAAACTTACATCAGTAAGGATCAGGGTTAGTTCATGTTTCAGATTTCAGATAATCACAACCGGAATTACAACGATAACCGTCGATCTACCTCCTTTCAGAGCTTCCTTGGGAAAATCCCAATTGCACAGTGAAGATATTAATATTTTTCAATAAAAAATATTAATAAAAATTTCAGTGTATGCTTCTTTATTCATTACAGCAAAACCCATTTGTTTACTACACTCAAGTACGCAGAAAAAGATCCTGAATTTGAGAAATATTTTCGTCCGTCACCCTGTCGTCCCCCTTTAAGGCTAATAACGCAAAAATGAAAGTACAGAAGGCAGAGTCGAAAGAGGAAATATTATAGCGACAACATGAACAGTAAGTGCCGAAAATCCACCAACGCAAGCGACTTAGACAAAGTGCAGGTTTATATGACTCTGTACCTGGGAACGATCACTTCAGAAACGGCGAGCTGGTCTGTTTTTCGTGACAAGATGTTGGAGGTCTATGCCTCTACACAGAAAAAGGAGATCGGCGTCTTTCTCGTTCTGTAAAGCAGGATAGGCGTCGACCTGCGGCAGATCTGACGGCAGAGTACAGTGCAAAAAAAATGGCTCTGAGCACTATGGGACTTAACTACTGAGGTCATCAGTCCCCTAGAACTTAGAACTACTTAAACCTAACTAACCTAAGGACATCACACACATCCATGCCCGAGGCAGGATTCGAACCTGCGACCGTAGCGGTCACGCGGTTCCAAACTGACGCGCTTAAGACCGCACGGCCACACCGGCCGGCAGTACAGTGCAACCTCAGGAACCAGTATCTATGTGCACACATTTTCTGAACATGGGATTCCACGTGTTCCCATCTTGATCCAACTACGTCATCATCTAAGGCTACAGCTGGCTCTGGATCATCGAGCTTTCACCTCTGATCAATGGAAATGTATCGCCTATCAGTTTTCTAGTTACACCAGGTGACTGTCGTGACCGGATACAACAGTTGCTTGTTGGCTTCTGTCACGTGTTCCGCTGACTGCTCGTAGCTTCCTTGCAAATGGGAGAACATGCGCTTGACTTTCCATACTGTCTGCCCGACCACTATTTTAAATTAATTGTTAGCAACTGAGATGGCACTGTGATGCTCTGGAACCGGTCTTTCAGTTAATGAATAAATTCTCATTAGAGCTGAAGCGGATTCTTATTGTATGTAGTGTAATATGTGAACTGTAGGTACTGACATTTCATAGGTGGCATTCAACTCAAGCCCTATTGATTTGGGAATTTATTAAATGGGGACTAATTAAGGTTTTTATGAGCACTGTGCTCATTTTAATTAATTTTTTGAAATTTTTTTTACTTAGTACATTTGGTAATTATGGGTGTAAGAAGTGCCACTGATGACTTCTGTCACTGATAAAATATATTTTCACCACGGTAACACCCATCCAAAGCAGTGTAATGGTTTTAAATGGCTCTGAGCACTATGGGACTTAACATCTGAGGTCATCAGTCCCCTAGAACTTAGAACTACTTAAACCTAACCAACCTAACAGACGTTCTTGCTCTTATAACATTGTATCAGTCCATCCTGTGCAAACCTCTACAACCTACACGCAAACTACATCCATTTAAGCTTGCTCACTGCAGTCGAGCTTTGGGCTCCCTCTACTGTTTTCACTCCCACATACATCCCTCAGTCAGAAAATTAACCATTCTTTAATGCCTCAGATTGTGTCCTTACAATTTTCCCCTAGACAAGCTATGTCACCCTTTAATTGATAATTCTATCTACCCATGTAATCTTCAGTAGACTTTTGTAACACCATCTTTTTGAAAGATTCTAATGTCTTCCTGTGTGTATTGCTTACCGTGCACGTTTCACTTCCATGCAGAGCTGCCCTCCAGACAAGTACTTTCTGAAAAGGCTTCCTCACACTTATAATTATATTCTCTTTTTCAGGAAAGCTTACTCTGCTATTACCAGTTTGCATTTTATATCCTCTTTACTCCTGCCACAATCATTTACTTTGCGGCCGAAATACTTAATATCGTCTATTTCCTTTACTCTCTCACTTCCTATTCTACGTCCTCTAGGTTCACCTGATTTAATTCCATTACACTCAAGTTTACTTTTGTTGATATTCATCTTGCAACCTCCGTCTAGAATATTATCCGCTTTGTTCAACTTGTGTTTCAAGTATTTCGAGTCATCTATTACCGAATAACAATATTTCTAGATTGAATAACATGGGGGACAGGTGGCAAACATGTCTCATTGCCTTCCCAACTGCTGCTTCCCTTCCATCTCCTTCAACACTGATATCTGCAGTCTTGTTTTGGTACAAATTGTAGGTAACATTTAACTCCATTTTCTACCTTAAAACTTGAGAATTACAGAGTGTATTCTTATAGTAAACATCGTCAAAAGGATTTTATAAACCTAGAAATGCTATAAACTTAGGAACGCATTTCTTCAGTCTATCTTGTAAGGTATGTCGAAGTGCCTGTGCTGACTCGTGTTTTACTACATTTCTTCAGAACCCACCGTGATTCACGCAAGGTTCTACAAATCGTTCCGTTTTTCTAAAGATAATCCACGTTAGAATTTTGTAACTGTCACTTATTAAACTGGTTGTTCGGTAGCACACGTTTTGCATTATTTTACTTTCCATTAAACCGCACAAGTAAACCGCAAATACCATATTTATTTCCTCAGCCAAATACCGTATCATGAATCAACATCTGTTCAGTTAGAAGTGGTATTTTGCTTTGGAAAACGCAAGAAATTTCTGTAGTATTTCGGCGTTGTGACTGCTGAAGATGTCTGCAGATTTTCTCTCAACGAAAGAAAATTCTAGTCGCCCTTCCACTAGGCGGCGTAGGCGGTGAAGTACATGTATTTCCCCATCCCTTCGTCGTCCAGCGGGGAGTCTTCAGGCGGATCGCCTGTACGGTTTGACATTTCCTGGCACTAACCTTATCGGCGAAATGGATTCAGTGCACGAGGCACCACAAGTACTATATATGCCGTGTGATATTCCTGGATCGCTTGCTGTAGATCTGCCAGAATCTAAAGTAATTTTTGTGGATTGCCATTGGTACACAGAAAGAAAGAAAGCTACGAACTAATTCTGCAGAAAAAATCTATCAGAAAAGCTTATATATTTGGACATGCAAGGAAATCTCAATGAGATTTTTACTTTGAGAAGTTTATCTGACAATTTACGGTGAGACCTGGTGTATGCTTCTTCTCTGTTAACTGAACACGCTCTGATTATCTGAATGAGTTAACTGTGGCGTTATAATACAAAAATATGTCTGAGAACCGAAGTAAAAGACGCTGATGGAAGTGAAACTTCACATGTAAGATGATACACTAATAATAGCTTTAGAAGCAGTAATGCTGGAAGATATATTTGCGATGAATTGGGGTTTACAGCTGTCAAATAATTGTGAAACTTTGTTGTAGATGACCACCAGCTGTTTATTCCTATGCCCAATGCTACCAGTTTCGGTCAGTAGAGCATTATCAAGACCAAGCAAAATCGTAACCAATTTGTCACTACATCGAAGTTGTTCACTTCAAATGTTGTAGCACCTTGCTTCGGCTTCATAATGGTTTATTAATCGAAACCTGCAACAGTGAGAATAAAAATAAACCATTGAGGGTCATCTACAACGAAGTGTCCTAAATACTAGAAGAGGACAAAGGGACAGCGGAGATGGCAGAAGACGTGCTGGTAACAGTGACGGGGGAAACTGGAATTGGGGGGGGGGGGGGGGGGGGGAGGGAGTACAGGACCAAATCAGATCCTGGCTATACAAGTCTAAGTCGGTGTCATTGAGGTGGGAAACTAAATGTTGACGTTGCTTCAACACAGAGTAACTTTCAGATGCACTTGACAATGGCCAAATATAAAAGCGGAAGCCCGTCTTGTGAACTTTACATTGAATTTTTTATACAGTATCAGCCATTTTCATGAAAACTTTACTAATATTCTATTTTCTTACAACTCGTTACATTCAAAGCAAAATTAATTTCTCTCTACAGTGAAACAACTATTCTGAGAATTTTTTGTTATGGCCCATAATGATTTCGTTTCACAAGACGAACATCATACAAATCTAACAACATTTAATGACCTTTATTTAATGTTTCTAAGCTAATCAATGTACACAAATTAGCTTCTTAATTTTCACTGTGACAAAGTGTTACGCAGACTTTCCACGGAAACTGATTGAAGAGTGGTACGGAACAATTAACTGTGATTTTGAAACGATAAGAATGCTTCAGCTATAAGACCTTTATTTACAGGAGCGACAGCTTTATCAGCATTTTAGCTGAATCATCACGTGCAGTCTGTGCGAATTGATTGACAAAAATTCAAATACGGTAAGAAAACATAAATAAAATTTTAGGTATGTTTTCCTGCCTTACACTAGTCTTTGTCTATCAATCTCTACAGATCACACCTGATGATGCAGCTAAAATGCTGCGAAACCGGTCGTGCCTTGCCTATAAATAAAGGTCTTACAGCTAAAGTGGTCTTATCCTTTCAAAATGATATATTCAGACCGTGACTGCCCAGACTTCACAGTCTGCTGCAGGTTAGTTGTCAATACAATCGGGAGGGAATAATCGTCAAATTATTTGTATACCTTGAGGATTTTAGGCATCGACAAAAGAAGCGAAGCACACAGAACACATGTTCAGTTTCAACGTGACTTCATACACGTTCACACAATCAGCGGGAACATAAAGATTAAATTTACAATTTTCTGTGACTGATAAAAGGGTCATCGAAAGCATTAGTGTTGCTTGTGTGTAGTGTGCATATAAAGCCTAGTTGGGTATATAAGGGCTGTGAAAGGTTAAGACGTTCAGTGATCACTAAGAAAGACACGGAGATGCTACCTTCTCGTGTGACACAACGTTATCAATACGTGACGGAGTTCGAAAAGTGCCTCATGAAAGGTATTCATTTGTCTGGGTGGTCGAATCGCACAGTATCCGTATTTATTGGGCTTTCGTATAGGACAGAGTCCGGATGTTGGACTGAATGGGATCGTGACGGCAAGCATACGGTACTTACCGTCAAGATTTCGGTCAACCACAATTGAACACGACAACCGTTGTATTGAGCATCAAGCACATTGTATCCTCTTCACATTTGCGTCCCCATACGAGAACAAGTTAATGGACACCGTACAACATTCTGTGTTATCCTGCACCATTGGTCGGAGACCATCAGGAGCCGGACTAGCGAGCCACCGTCCCATGCGTAGGCTGCCGTTAACAGCACAACGCAAACGGCTGCCTCTGGAGTCGTGCTGTAATCGGCTTGCAAGGACTCCTGATGAACGGCGTCGCATTGTGTTCAGTGATGAGTCACGGTACTGCGCTACCCCAGACGACTGTCGTCAGCGAGTATACTGGCGACTTGGGGAGAAGCTCCGTTCTTCCATTGTTTTGGAAAGAGACAGTGGTGTTACTCCTGGAGTCATCAGATGGGGAACCATTGCTTCTGACTTCAGCGACAGCCGGTAGCTTATGAGAAAGTCACTTACTTTCTGGTGGCATCTCTCTTTGGACAATAATGCGATGCCATTTTTCAACAGGACAGTGTTCGTTCACACATGGTACGTTTGTCTTTAAACTGTCTGCGTGATGTTGAGGTACTCTCGTGGTCAGCAAAATCATCTGGTCTGTCTCCAGTGCAACATGTCTGGAACTAATTCGGACGTCAACTCCGACGCAGGCCCAGTATCGAGGCTTTACGACATGTTTCGTAACGGAACCAGTGCATGCATCCAGGTTAGATGACGTGTGAAGTTAGATGGATAAATGAACTTATACTGCAAAATTCTTTATAAATTTCACTCGATTTTGTGATCACTAAAATAACACCATACGCCCTTTGATACCGTTCCCTCCTCTCCTCCTGGGTGCTTCACATTTTTTAATTAAATAATACCTATATTTCATTAAAGATTCGCAGCAATACAATGTCAAAACCGTACACTCACTTTATCCTTATGGGCGTTTATTTCGATATAATATGCTAGCTTGCTCTCGATCATCCTATTCGGCGATCTGTACTGCTCCTTCGGCAGTCCAAAAGCCTTGTCGAGGCATCCACGACTTTGGAGTTTTTTGGAGGATTTTACGAGACATGGACAGTTTCTTTTTGCTTTTTTTCGTAAAGGCGCAGCATTTTGTATCCATTGAACAGTCGTGTTTATACTGCTTGGGTGGTTCTAATATAATTGTGGACGTATTGGACATTAAATGTTGTTAGTATGTCAGATTTGTTGAAGAATCTGTTATCAAATAAAATCAAGCTTTCAACTAAAAATGTCGTGTGACTAGGGCCTCCCGTCGGATAGACGGTTCGCCGGGTGTAAGTCTTTCAATTTGACGCCACTTCGGCGACTTGCGCGTCGATGGGGATAAAATGATGATGATTAGAACAACACAGCACCCAGTCCCCGAACGGAAAAAAAAAATCTCCGACCTATCCGGGAATCGAACCGGGCCCCTTAGGATTGACAGTCTGTAGCGCTGTCCACTCAGCTACCGGGGGCGGACACGCTTTCAACTGAAGTCCTCCTTTATTTGAAGAAAGAACATTTCTTCCTACACCTACACTATGTGATCAAAAGGAGCCGGACACCCACAAAAACATACGTTTTTCATATTAGGTGCATTGGTCTGCCACCTACTGCCAGGTACTCCATATCAGTGACCTCAGTAGTCATTTGACATCGTGAGAGAGCAGAATGGGGTGCTCTGCGGAACTCACGGACTTCGAACGTGGTCAGGTGATTGGGTGTCACTTGTGTCATACGTCTGTACGATTTTCACACTCCTAAACATCCCTAGGTCCACTGTTTCCGATGTGATAGTGAAGTGGAAACGTGAAGGGTCACGTACAGCACAAAAGCGTACAGGCCGACCTCGTCTATTGACTGACAGAGACCGCCGACATTTGAAGACGGTCGTAAAGTGTAATAGGCAGACATCTATCCAGAACATCACACAGGAGTTCCAAACTGCATCAGGATTCACTGCAAGTACTATGACAGTTAGGAGGGAGGTGAGAAAACTAGGATTTCATGGTCGAGCGGCTGCTCATAAGCCACACGTCACGCTGGTAGATGGCAAACGACGCCTCGCTTGGTGTAAGGAACGCAAACATTTCACGATAGAACAGTGTAAAGACAGTGTATAACAAGTTAGGTATTCACTTTCTACGAGTGACTGAAACATTAATAAACTACAAGAACTTATTATTTTGTAGTATATGAAGAAATAAGGAACAAAGTTTCATCTGTGGTATCATTGGGCCGTGTTATGTGGTTCTGAAGCAGAAGCAACATTTGTGGTAAAGATGGGGAATCGACAGAAGTCCTTGAATTTCCTCTCATGTTCGAAGCTCAATTGTTACTGGTTGCCGACAGGAAGTATTTTGCACTTCTTAGGTCGGATGCACAGTGGCATAACCAAAGAACTAGGAATCGGCAGACACTGTCCTTATAAATTGAGGCGAATGCTACAACCACAAGGTCAGGGCAATGATTTAGTAGAATGCTTGAAAGTGGCTACTTAGTTTTTGTTGTATGGTAATGTATAGTTATATTTTCTGGTATTTTGTCTGTGTAATAATGTGAAGTTAGACTTGTGATTAGAGAATCAGTTAAGCTCGTATTTAAGTCTGTAAATCTCTTAACTCTTGAAAAGTCATCAGCAATGCAAAAGTTTATCAGAATTGCAACATTAAACTGTATAATGCTACGCTCGTGGCGAGAGTAAAGTCTGTTCTGTTAAATACAGGGTTACATAAAGTCCGGGAACACTTTCAATTATTTATTGCACAAGAACTAAACATTATACAGATGTCATACATTTTGCATTTTGAAGAGAAAGTCTGAAAGTTTTTTTATAAACATTCTATACGCCAATCATGAGCGACCTGGCAGACGTCAATACGGTAATCGAATTCTTGCCATATCCGTCCCAGCATGGCATCGTCGACTGAGGCAGTCGCTTCTCATATTCTCTCCCCGAGCTCTGCTACATCATGTGGTAGAGGCGGTACATACACCAGATCTTTAATGTGTCCCCACACAAAAAAAGTTACGCAGAGTGAGATCTGGTGATTGGGGAGGCCATTTCATGAAACAGCTTTCCGCTTCCGAAGCACGGGCCGATCCTTCGATGCGGCATCATTCTTCTGCACTAGCTCCAATTTGAATGGTTTCATAGACAGCACTGTCGCAGGACTTTCCACACTGTCATTCGAATCATTTCGAGTTCACGGGATGCACGACGCACCGATTTCTGTGGACTCCTTATGAATGTCTCTCGCACGCGCTGCGCATTCACTTCACTCACACAGTGACGTCCGCTTCTCTTTGCCGGGCACAAGCAACTTTCGTAACGAATTTGCTGTGCCAGTCGTAAATGTCCTTCCTTTTTGGTGGCTTCTTACGGCACTTGGTTCTAAAGACTTGTTTTTGTCGAACTTCAATACGCAGAAAGCTCGCTCCGCACCTGAACTCGCCATGTTTGCGACTATCGCTGACTATCGGCAAATTACGAAACTACGCTGTGGCGGTATACATGAAAAAAAAGAAGGCTTTCAGAGTTTATCTTCAAAATGACATATGTATGATACCTGTGCAATGTTTGGTTCTTGTGCAATAAATAATTGAAAGTGTTTCCGGACTTTATATACACCCTGTATAAGAAAACTGTCCTGTTAGCAATAGTGCAAGCAATCTGATTGCAATAAAAATATTAAATATAAATAACTATCAAAAATCCCCTACCTGAAAAATATGACGCTGTTGAAAAGTTATAAATGGCCTACCTGATTGCGCAATTAATAAATGCTGTACTTTCGTACAAACACATTTGCTATCCATCTTTGAAGAAAGATCAGTACCACACATTGTTACATTATCATAAAAATCTGCAGTTCTAAATCCCTGACGAGATTAATTACTATGCTTGGATGTCTTGGCAAATGTGCTATTATAGTACCTTTTGAAGTCTTCTGAATTAATTTCCAAATATCTTTCCATAAATGAAAAATAACATAAGAAAATTATCGCCGGCACACAGCACGCTCTAAACACATCTTACTCCTTCAGAAGATACAACTCGACTCTTCCCCTCTCTCTCAAAGACTGCACTCCACTCACGAGCAAAGGTTCTACTAACAATCTCTCACATCGCAGCTTCTTTGGGAGAGATGTTGCCCGCTATTACTCAGATGCTATTGAAAATATTACCAAAATTACACTTTAGTGTATAAAACAAAACCTTAACGTGCTGCAGAAGTTTTAATCCATTTTGACATTTTTTGGATGACTTGCTTATGAGCGCACCCTATTGTGACAATGTGGGGTGAACACACCATCATTCTTCATTACTGTTTTCTAGTTACTCCAAGTGCGACCGAGTGATGTGGCGCAGTGTACTCGCATTAGGGAGGACGACGGTTCAAATTCTAGACCAGCCAACGGTTTCAGGGTTTTTGTGATTTCCGTAAAACGCCCCAGCAAATGCGCGGATAGTTCCTTAAAAATAGCCGATTTACTTACTTATCCCTTCGTAATCCGAGCTGGTTCTGCATCTCTAATGACTTCGCTATCGACTGACCGTTACGCTCTGATCTCTCCTCTTTCCAGATGGGTAGAGACTATCAGCGGCTACAAACTATCATTCTTCTGCAGAGATAAAACGTAAACAGAACAGCAATAGCTCAAAAAAAGTTTAACTTGATTATGAAAATGACCCCTCTGGATAGCCACTATTCTTCGTCGATGACGCTAAGCAACCCTCCCTGAACTTGTTCGGCTGTCTCCAAGCAAATACCTTTAAGGAGGAGTTGTGGTTGCTCGTGGCAGCTACTGATCCCAAGTTCTCCTTGACCACCTACGATGCTTGTGATCGTCGCTGACATGTAGATCCCCTTTGCAAGCGTGAATAGCTTTGTACAGTCGACAAGAGCTTCACTGTTTAACTAATCTTCTCGATTGACGACTGGAATTAGTGTCATTGGTGACAGCAGTATAAGAACGTTTTTAACGGAAAACAACCGTGCAGATCTAGCTTTGTTATGTGTTATTCTTGGAATAAATTCGTCAATCTGGTGCTCTGTACTTCCACAGTCTGCTTGTGATGCCTGTATCAGCTGGAAATATTTGCCATTTGTGACTATTAACACAATTGAATCTGTGTCATGGTACATTGTGTTCTTTATGAATGGGAACACATACAATACTGGCGTAACGTTCTACAATGTACGATAATGATTGAAGCAGAAGAAATGGAAACACATTTAATTATAAGGTCTATGAGATCACCTATGGTACAGGTCTTTCCCATTACGTCCAACGCTGGGGTGCTATTCCAATGTCGGGGAGCCCTGGCAATAGTTGTCACAGAGTGATGTACTTCTGGCAAGTGAGAGAATGTTTGTATACTCTTAGGACAGTGTATCTTTGACATGTTGTATTGTATGTTCTGTGACTATGAAATAAAGTGTTGTTAGTATGCTAATCGCTGCCAGTGCCGAAACCCAGGAGAAAATTTCCACGATTGCCGTTGTGAAACACGAATTCTGGACGCACGTCACGCGCCAATACTACGAAGGGACTTACTGCAGCGATTTGTCACACCACGCATCAAGCTCTTCGACGACAACCGCCTGCATACACAGTTAAGTTCAATTGAATTATCACGCGACATGTTTTGTAGTGCTATTTGTAAACGCAAATGATTACATTATTGCCGCTCTGTACTGCTATTGTAGCTGTTCGATTAGCGCTTTAACGAATTCTCAGATCCTACGCTACGCCTGTAGGTTGTTTATGACTAGTGCTGCCATCTAGCGACCATCAATTGAACTACTTCGACTAGCGATCCAAGGATGACCAGCTGATCGCTAGCCGACACTGCTTTAAACTTTCGAGTAATCGAACGGACTGGACATGCCAGACCACAAACCAGAAGTACATCACTCTGTGACAGTAGTGACAATGTAAGGGAAAATAAGCAGAAGATATGAAGTGAAGTTTCTGTTGGGGAGAGCAATTGATTTCTGTAGTTTATGCAGCAATGTTAACCATCGTGCTGTGGTGGTGTAATGTTCAGCGTTTCTGCCTAGCAAGCAAAAAGACCTGGGTTCCAGTCTTGGCTGAAACACAAATTTTAATCCATTTCTTCTGCTTCAACAGACTTAAATGTCTCACGGAAACATCTATGTTTATTGCTTGTTTTACAAACCAATTTTTCATAGGGAACGAAGATAAATAAGTGAAATAGCAAAATTTTTGTACCTCAAATATTATAAGTTGGTGCAGCTACATAGTATCTCAGATGGTTTCCAGAAACAACAAATATTTGCGTTGGATTTAGGACTAAAATGAGAGAAATTAACGTAGTAAAATTATTGAACTTCTGAAAAATATGTGACACATATAACAAATTACAATACTTGTTCGGCTATGAAAATAAATTTAACAATAAACTTGAGCGACTTGTCCCTGGGGGGGGGGGGGGGGGGGGGAGGGAGAGAGGAGGTTGAACAAAATAATGTTGTCTTTAACAGGTTCAGTATTGCAAACAGCAAAACAGCTACATCTAACGTTAAATGTCTATAATACTTAATACTATAATAGAGGGTAAATATAATGGTTAAATCTAGATTTTCCTCTGAAGATTTGGTTCTATTGCCATGAAACCTATAGTGAGTCCAATAAATAGGATTTTTATACAGCTGAAGCGCTTTTCTAATTTCTGTTGTAGAGGATCAGATACTATAGCTGTAATTTGGAAAAGTTCACAAAGTATAAATCGTTGCGTACTGAGGGAAAGAATTTTGGTGTTAATGGCACCAGTTTGTGGTTTAAAAAGGGACATCTCATGTGTAGGAGAGAGGAGGAAAGAGTCTTGATGATGTAAGAGGAAGAGGACAGGAGGAGGAGGGGGAGTGGGCCAAGGATGAGTGGTGGGAATAAAATTCAGTGTGAAAGAATATCAGTGATAAGATTCGCTGACGGCATTGCTATTCTTACTAGAACACGCTCTTTGTTTGTAATATGAGCTGTGTGGAGTTTAGACACGGTTTATTATCGTATTAGCAAGGATTGGTAACCGCTGACCACGTGCGTATTTAAGCGTTTTCATGATTAACGAATTTGTAGTCGACCCAGACATTTCCCCGTTTTCGCAAAATCTCCTAATAATAGCTGTACACACAGCTGGGAGAGAAAGACGGTGATCATTGACGTAAGTAGGGAGGTAGCCTCTGGGGTTGCTCTCCATCAGCGCGGGCAGCGCTTTGCCGTGTGCTGCGAGGCGCGCCCCGCTGCCGCGACACGGTTCGGCTTCCGCGGACGTCGGCAGGGGTCCGTTGCCCCCCATAGCCGCAGCCAGAGGCACAGGCACAGGCAGCGCCGCGGCGGGCTCTCGCCGCACTAGCGCGGCGCTATCGCCTTCTGCCACATTGCGCTCGCCCCCATATCCTGCGCACTCGGCCGCTCTTGCCCCCGTGTCCTTGCGCCGCGGTGGAAGTGGGTCCCGTCCGACGGCCGCAGCCGGCGACACGACAGGAAATGAGCGGCCACCGAGCTTCCGGGCCTCCTCTGCTCCGCTTCTTGCCGGCGCGCCGTCCTCGGTGGCCATTACCCGCGTTTCGTCTGGACAAGGGCCATCGGCCTTGCCGGTTTCCGCTATCGACTAGTGATGGGTCGGTTGTCGTCTGTGTAGTTAAGGAAACCAAGGTGAAGTTTGGAAAGGGAACTGAAGAAGAAAATAATCAAAACTTTGGGGTTTGTTGCTAACTCTAATTCTGACAGAGACGCCAAGGCTCTTTGAACATTAGTTGAAGCCGGCCGCGGTGGCCGAGCGGTTTTAGGCTCTTCAGTCCGGAACCGCGTGACTGCTACGGTCGCAGGTTCGAATCCTGCCTCGGGCATGGATGTGTGTGATGTCCTTAGATTAGTTAGGTTTAAATAGTTCTAAGTTCTAGGGGACTGATGACCTCCGATGTTGAGTCCCATAGTGCTCAGAGCCATTTGAACCAACCACATGAGTTGAAAAGAATGGATGTTGTTTTAAAAGAGAGTCCAAGATGAATATAAACAAAACTAAAAAACAAGTAAAACAGTAATTTGTAAGTAGGTGATTAATGTTGAAAAGTATCCGACTTGATTATGGCTGCACGACTGGCATTAACAAGTTTTTATCGCAAAATGGTAGTTGGAGCCAGACACATGGGACACCTGCTATTTTGGAAATAGTTAGGGAATCCAATTATCCGAAATCCACAGTGTCAAGAGCGTGCCGAGAGCACCAATTTTCGGGTATTTTCTCTCAACGCAGGAAACACAGTGGCCGACGGCCTTAACGATCGAGAGCAGTGGCATTTGCATAGAGTTGCTAACAGACAAGCAGCACTGCATGAAATAACCCCATAAATCAATGTGGGACGTACGATGAATGAATCCTTTTGGACAGTGTAGCCAAATTTGGCGGCAATGGGCTGTGGCAGCAGACGAGCGACGGACGTATCTTTCCCAACAGCACCACGCCGTCTGCAGCGCCTCTCCTGGGCTTGTGAAGGTATTGATTGGGTGCTAGACGACTGGAAAGTCGTGGCTGGTCAGATGGTCAGAGCTCATTGTAGGGTTGGAGTATGGTGTAGACTGCTTGAAGCCATGGACACAACAAGTATCAACAAGGCTCTGTATAAGCTGGTGGTGGCTCCATAAAGACGTGGACTGCGTTTACATGGGGTTGACTACGTCCTTTGGTCGAAGTGAATCAATCATTGACTGGGAATGGTTACGTTTGGCTACTTGAAGACCGTCTGCAGCCATTCATGGACTTCATGTCTCCAAACGTCGATGAAATTTTTATTGATGACAATGCGCCCTGTCTGTGGTTTGAAAAACGTCGTGGACAATACGAGTGAATGATTTGGCCACTCAAATCACCCGACATGAATCCCATCGAACATTTATGAAACATAATCGAGAGGTCAGTTCGTGTACAAAATCCTGCACCGGCAACACCTCAGCTACTACGGACGGCTATAGAGGCAGTATTGCTCAATATTTCTTCAGGGGGTCTCCCACGGCCTGTCGAGTCAATGCCAGGTCGAGTTGCTGCACAACATCGCGCAAAAGGAAGTCCGGCATGTATTAGGTGGTGTCCCATGACTTGTGTCACGTCAGAGTAAACGACTATGGCCGAACTGGCAACAGCTTGAATAGTTTTAAAAGTAAATTCGTCGTTCCAGCTTTCCTGAACCACCATCACAGTAGTTTATTTCACACAGTCAACACACTACGGCGCGGTGCCATTTCAAATTCTTACTTATAATCTCTTAATTATAAACGATTACAGTGCTTGGGCCTACACAGTTAATGTCTTTCATTTACATATTCAGCTGCTGTCGTGACAGATGTACTATTATGCTGAACAGTATCCAAACGACATTATCTGCATTCCGCCTGATTTTAATGCAACCCACACAAAGTTAATGTTTTGCAGGTTCTCTACCCACTTATCGGTAATGTCGTTTGACTATACTACGAGGGCCGTTCAGAAAGTAAGGTCCGGTTCATATGGGCAGAGATGAACAATGGAGAGAGCCAATTGAGGGCTGTATTGTGGGTGGTCAACCACTTTCCTTCGAAAACGCTGCAGGAGCGTCTTCATTGCCCAGCAGAAAGCGGCTGAAAACTGTCTTGAAGAAAGAAATGCATGATATTTGTGTTATGTGGGCTGCATAGCTTCAGGCGAAATCTCTCACCATATCCACATACTTGGCAGGAGACACTGTTGTTTTAGGCATTTCTACATTATCACTTTGCGCTCTGAACTGAAAAGAGCGACGAGAAGTGATCGACAGGCATGCTAAAGACCCTGCATAACTCATCTGCGCAAAGTTCCATCGGATTTTCACAGTGGTCCAGATGTAATCAAATCACACGATACTAAAAATGACAGGAAATATCTTATTAGAGATGAGGCAGTCCTTAAGATCGTGAACTCAAATTCTTTACAATAAATGGCATTTATAAAAAAAAGTTACTACTCTATCTGAGACAACTAACGCCCGTAATTCTACCACATAAATCATTCTATAATCGTGTTCCGAAACTATTTTTTTTTATTTCTGTGGATAATAACATCTTTCAAGAACATCTGGACTTCCTAAGTTCGATAGAAAGTCGAAGAATTCTTTCTCTCAATTAGTTTTCCAACCATCCATTAATCGTTGTTTCCACAAACTATTAATGAGAACGAAAAGTTTCTTCGACCACGGTCATACAACCCGGCAGTCTGATCAGAACTATTAATGAACTAAATAGTTAGAAAACCGTGACTAACAATGTCAAGTGCTCTGCGAAAACCTAACCGCCAACAACGTACGACTAGTGATTTCGCATATCGTCGTTGACTACTCACGAAGAGATGTTAACTATCGAATTCGTTTTCACGAGTAGCCAAGAGTAGCATCTACGAAATTGAAATGATGTGACGAAAGGAGCTGTATCTTACTGACAGTCGAAGTCGTCCCATGTAAATACTACTGACAACGAATTAAGAAATATTAAACATTAAAATTGTATTCCACTACCAGTTAGGTGTGTTCCTGTAAGAGCTTGAAAATACACGATGAAAATTTTTGTTCTGGATCACCATTCGCACTCAGACACGCACTTTACAAGGAGACATTGAAGGGATCAAATCCTGCAAAATGGAAGACCTGAGTACGAATCCCAGTCCAGAACCAATATTCTTAACAGCTAAAATTTAAATAAAAGATGGAATGAGTGTCCTGTGACATTACATGACGTTTTGTTCATTAACTAAATTAAATTTACGTGTGTAAGAAAAGTTACTGGTGACAGAGTTTCTACGTCATGATACTTCCACCTCTACCATCGCCCAACCTAATTTCTAGTTGAAAGTGAAGGGACATCATGTTTAATGTGAATTTGGAACCATGGTGCAGCCTCACGTTGTTTGCTTGGCGTTACCAGAGATGAACAGGGTTTGTGCTAGTAAGAACCATCGCCTGACGTGGGAACCGAACCCAAACTCTGAGTATACAGACGTACCACCAACCCACCTATCGAACTCCATAACTGGTTTGGTCAGGACTTTGTCGTAAAGCAGGTGCATCACACTGGATGAGTTCAAACTCTCTGGAATTACAACCTGTTCTATATATTCATTTCCTTTTTGATTGAATCGCCACTAACTAGTAGCCTCAGCTTCCCAGTGTGTACGTTCTACTTGACTTTGTAATCACTGAAGTAAAATCACATAATAACCATCTGCAAAAATTGCCACCACCGTGGGATGCAGCAGTTTCCACAGGTAATGTTACTTTCCACTGGAGCTACTCTGCTTCACTACTTGTTCGTGTTAAGTATTGCGCACTGTAATGTAGTAAACCACACTTCATCTGACTGGAGAGTCATTCTTTTGGAAACTCAGAGACAATTTATTTCATTTTCTAGCCCGCGAGTAATGAATCAGTAATGCATCGCGCCTTGAGTCCATGATCTTCAGCGAAATTTTCCGTAGTTCGGTTTTCAGTGAGAAATACTTTCGTAAACTGAGTGCTTACAATTCTGTAACAACAATATTGTAGCCAGTGTTCACTCAGCAATGACGAGAAGATACTAAGAATGTCATATAGAGTTGTAAGCAAAATTTATCTAGATAAGTTGGTAGCGATTTTATTTGGCTGTTAGTACGCAGGTTGTAATAAGTGTATTTCTCAATCGCCATTTTCTATTTGAGGTTCTAGTATTGTTCTTGCGTTGACAATTTGTATATTACATGTGTGAAGGTTATGAGTACCGTTGACGAAATTAGTTACAGTTTGTGCCTAGAGTGACTTTCCTGGACTAAAAACATGCATATGAAAATTAGATGACACGCCTTAAGTGAAATTCATTCGGAATACTTAATTGAAATACCAATAAATGGAAAATGTATTTACTAGACTAATTCTGTGGGGCTGCAGGTAGTAATGTGACTATCAAGGTTACCAGACATATTCTACAACGTTGCGAAGTCCCAATCATCCTCGCAACAGGAAGGAATGCGTTACCACAGCTGGTATTTTCTTGAGCGGCCTACCAAGTCAGGGATGAAGGAAACAGCCGCCAAAATGACAGGTACCAAAAATAAGACAGGTGGGAGCAAATGTATAGACGCCAACCAAGTGTCATACATTAAGAACAAGTAATAATTGGACTGCCCTCCTCGTCATAACTATCATTTTATTTTTGTTTTTTCTTCTAAGCTATCAGAAAAAACAACATGAGAATAACTGAAAGGTAAATATTAGAATAGACCTCTACATTATGTGGAAATAAGTTAATAACTAATCATTTTAATGAAGAGCTTAATGATAGCAGCTCCTTAATTTCAAAGAAATTAAAAAATTAGCCTGGACTAGCGTTTACACACAGTGACTCGCAACAAGATCTTGGGATACGAATGCGACTGTAAACATGGGCAGACACTTAGCTAAGACTTTGTTTCTTCATTCTATTTTCTTTCAAGGCAGCTAACAGTTGCAACTGTTTTTCATATTTTATTGATTGTGCCCTCATTATTTTGAGTTTTTACGAGAGCGGAAAATTTAATACCGTGTAAATTGCTTTACTAAAGTGTCCGTCTCTAACATTAAGAGAGATAAAATTTATTTATTTTTTAATTTTTCAATGTTTGACCTTATTATTATATAAACTAATTGAAAATGCATCAGTCCATTTGACCCAGCACCTTACCACTCACCAACCTAGATCCTTACCGTTTCAGTCTCCTCGAGTGTAGTCAACGAGTGTATGTGCGGGGTTCGATTGCGTCAGCACTGAGATCTTAGCCATGTTTTTTGTGGTTCAAACAGGCGCAAATCTCGCTGTTGGTGAAAGAAACCTGTATTTAACGTCCATTTTCACCAGAAAATAGCAGCGATACGTGCCGGGCTCAAATGTCGGGAAGGCAAATGCTGTTCATTCACCTCTCATTTGAGACGCGGATATCTCTCAACTGCTGAAAACTTCGATACGTATCATTTGATTGTGCTTAGTTAACAATTCGATCAGGTGCTGAGTTCGAATCACCATCTGACACAAACTTAACGTCATGTCATTTCAAGTTTGCTACTTGTGAATTAGGCCATACTTAGTTTGTTTCGGGGCTAGTTAACAAGGAAATTACTGTCTGGATTGAAGTCCCGGTCCAGTACAATGATTTTAGGCATATGATTTTAGTTTCAGATTAGTAACTGATACTAAAAAATGAAGTATGTCCCGTCACTTTATGCATGGCCGCAATGAAGACGAGTCTTGTGTTTGAGTCTCGGTGAAGCACGAAACCTTTGTTTAGTTTGCATTACTTATATAAAAATCCATATCCAAGTTAGACCTATGCACATATGGACAACTAGCTACTCAGGTTTTTTAATTTCGCTTTACCTTAGATAACTAGGACAATGGATAAATTTGGAATTACACATAGATCCATGTGCTATCATGAGAACGGTGGAATTACTATCAGTACACTGCTGATAGTGAGGTTTCCAGAGCAAGTGACGCTGTTAATGGTGGTATTCTAACGCGTTTCTCCATTAACAGTTTATGCACACGGTGGTTAGTAGGTGGTTGGAAACCCTCTTGAGAGTGTGAATACAGCGAGTTATCTTCGAACTTTATAAGTCCAAATATTCTTGGAAAATTCCTTATTTAAAAAAAAACAATAATTTTTTTAAAGGATTACGGAATTATTTATTTGGTTGAGATACGGCCATTAGTTGCCTCACGTATTAATAGACAGGTAACAACTGAGAAATGTCAGTTGTTGCAATAAGTGACAATTGTTAAGGACTGTCTCATCTCTAATAAGATGTTTCCTGATATTTGTAGTACCGTGGTATTTGTTTACATCAGGAATTATTGCAATACAAAGGCATACGACTCCACCGAAAAGTGATTAGATGATCTACCAGAAAGTTAGATTACGCGGGCTGCAAGCAAATCAGGCGGAATACAATTCAGGTCGTCCTGATTCTTTCGAGCGTCACAGTACAATATATACAGCCACGCAGGATGACTGTATGAAAACATAAGTAAGCACTTGAAATTTGAACATCGTCGAAAGCAGTTGATCGTTGAAATAAATGACTGTGATCTTGTTACAGCCAAAGTGGAACATGGAATCACATTTTAATAACTTTGTTACTGTCGCACCAGAGAAAGAAAATCATTAAAGAAGAAAGTTCCTAACATCGAATATTAGTAATAAGTGCTCTTGTTTGTTGGAACAATAATGAGTTTTCGTGAACGGTGTCCGTCTTGCCGCAGCCAACCTTCACCTTTAACAAATTTCTATATTTCGTGCTAACTCATTGAACCCACAACCGCCAGGAGGGAACGCCGCCCATCACAAAGGCCCATACACCACGGAGCTCTACAAAGGAAATGGTTACAGGTAAAAAAGTGAGAGGAAGAAAAGAAAATACTTGGAAACCTGGAAGACTATTAATAATGTTTAAGTGAGAGGCACAAAGCAGAGGAAAGTAGAGGCAATCGATGCCTGTTGTAAGTCGCGATATACCGAAGAAGAAAAATCTAGAAAGGGGACTTCCGATTCTCGAAGCAATTTCGATTAATCATTTATATAGTTCTCAGTTTTTCAAATCACTTTGTTCTTCATACAATAAGTTTGAAACAAGACTATCTGAATTATTGATGACCCATGGTTCATAAAATTTTGGCTTGTGGTGCGAGCGAAATCGTTTGAGTCTTTGAGGTTAATACAATTCATCAGCGTTCGCGAAAAGCACCTTACAAGGAGACCACACGGCAATGGATTTTTGTATCTTTTTATGTTTGTGGGATGTGACTCAAATATCAGTTCGGCAAGGCTGCTCGATGCAACTCTAAAAAAATTCCGAGAAAATCGAAGTTTTCTGAGGCATTTTAGTACACTAAAGAAAAATCAGTTTTTCCACTGACGTACGTGACTCTGTGGTAGAAAGCTCGCCTACCGCATAAATGGCCTGGGTTAGAGTCCTGCCCATGGTAGCTTTTTAAACAAAGGTGCTTGTTACATGATCATTTCCGCAAAACGTACAATAGCTAAGGATGATAAAAAATTGATTCGTAGTGTTGTTTTAATTTGAACGATCTTTTGAACGATCTCTTGTAAACGGTCGGTAATTAAGTATTTATATTTGCAGTGGAAACTGAATTTTTGTGTGCAACATTTAATCAGAAATAATAAGACGTGCATTTTTCTAAAAATTGCCTTAGATATGTGTTAGTTTGCAAGTATTTCATGAATTTTACGTTTAAATAAAACAGGTATTCGAACTGAGGTACAAAGTGACCGAAACGAGACTCCAACCCACTCACTTTTTTTAAAAAATTTTTAATTTTGTGTATTGCAGAACCTCGGAAAACTTCAAAATCGATTTTGTCGTAAATTTTTTAAAGTCACCTCTAAATGCTTTGGAATATTGCTATTTCAGTTCCGAACTTCACATATCATAAATATATAAGTATATACACTGACGGAAGAAAATCGCAACACCAAGAAGGAGTCGTACGATAACAAAGAACGTTGGTGGGCGTGTTTCTACACCTGAAAGATGTATTTTCAAATTTCGCGCCAGTTGCATAAGAGTGGCGCTAGTAGCGCCACTATGAGGAAGTAAATCAGGTCTGCTTTAAATACACGCTGTAACGGTTGTCAACTTGAGTTACCTTTGAGATCGGACGCGGTGACTCTATGTTCATCAAGAATCCCGTTAAGGTGACGAAAATGCCATTTTCAGAATCTTATTATGTTTGAACGATGTCGTGTAATAGGGCTACGACAAGCACGATGGTCCTTCGGCAATACTGTAGAAAGACTTGGTAAAAAGGCACCCCACCATTACTGGCAGCCTTGGTCATGAGGATGTAAGGTCTCAAGAAAATCGGTCTCCGGACGGCCACGTGGCACTACCGAGTGATAAGACCATCGTGTTCGGCATATGGCTCTGGTGCATCGCACTGCATCTGCAGCAGCGATTTGAGCCGTTGTTGGCACCACAGTGACGCTACGAAGTGCTACAAATCGTTTACTTTAAGGGAAACTCCGAGATAGAAGCCCTGCAGCGTGGGTTCAACTGTCCCAAAACCACTGCCATTTGCAACTTCAGTGGTATCACGTGAGAGCTCATCAGAAGGCAGGGTGGAGGTCTGTCGTGTTTTCTAATGAGAGCTGGTTCTGTCTTGGTGCCAGTGAGGGCCTTGTGTTGGTTGGAAGGGACCATTTTTTAGCCTGCAACCCACCTATCTGGGTGTTAGACACTGGACCTATACACGGAGTTATGGTCTGAGGTGCGATTACGTATGACAGCTGGGCACTCTTATGGCTACCCCACGCTCACTGACTGCAAATTTATAAGTTAATCCTGTGGTTCGAGTTGTTGTGCTGCCGTTCACGATTAGTATTCCAGGGGGTTTCCCTACAGGGTAACGCTCGCCCACACAACGCTGTTTTAACTCGACATTCTCTGCAGCGTGTCGATAAGTTCTGTCTCCAATCGAGTACATATGGGACGTCATCGGATGACACCTGCAGCGTCATCCGCAACCAGCATAAACTGTCTCTGTATTGACCGTCCAAGTGCAAGAGGCGTGGAACTCTATCCCACAAACTGCTATCCGGCACCAGTGCAACACGATGCACCACGTATTCATGCTTGCACTCAACATTCCTGTGAGTAAACCGGTTAGTACCTTACCAGCATTTGAATTTGCAATGGGTTTTCTCGTGATTGCATTAATCCGCGATCCTGCAACATTAATCACTTAAAAATGTTATCCAGAGAAACGTATTTCAGAAATTTCATTACTCTAAATTAGTTATTTTACTCTGTAGCATAATGTGGTCTACTTTTTTAACTTGTTCCATCCTTTAGGCAGGCGTTACTATGGGCTCTGTAATGTATCTGACTGACTGAAAGCCACAGTATTCTGTATATTCTACAGGATCATTTTATTTAGCTAACCGATTTTCGGCTTACAAGCCTATCATCGGACATCAGACAGTTCTAGTTTGATAATGGCCTTGTAAGTGGCAAACCGGTTAACTAAATAAATTAATTCTGTAGAACACACACAATATTGTGCTTTTCAATATTATGTTGTTCTACCAAGAAACAACGAGATAATCAGTTAAGATTTTCCTGATTCGTTTTAGTATCATGGTTTAGGTGTAAAAATGATAATGTAACAGATTACGTCCTTAAGACACTTCGATGATATTGTCTGGATTCTCACTATGACTGTTAGCTAGTGTACTGTTGGAGCACTGAAGCGTGTCTTGTGGTTGTGTGGCTGTCGTACGTCAGCATGATCCAATAGTCACTTGACATGGCATGTTCATGGATATTTTAAGAGAATGAGAAAACTGATTTTCTTCACAAAATAATCGCTGAATATCTTCAACAATGCTATCGGACACGCCGTTTTTCAAACAGTAGATTATAAAAAGCTTTAATGCTGACCGACTGCTGAGGAACGACTTCACCAGCTGGACCACAAAATGTTTTTGACATGCATATTACATGTTATTTCCGGACGAAACTTCAATGATCCAGCCATAACAGTGAGTTATTTGATTGCTCTGTGAGAGAGTTCATTCGATCTATAAGACATGAAGTATTAGCTTTCTTTGTTAGGAGAATGATGAAAAGATTTACTTAACTTGATACAATCCTTCATCCAGTAATTCTTGATAATTTACAACTGTTACTGACTATAAAAGCATCCCTTGACCAATACAACCACAAACTCTTCTCTTGAAGTACCTTTCCAACTGAGACTTGAATAATTCTTTAGACCTATTTGCTGATGCTGACTGCTTTAGCTGAGGTAACAGACTAGGGTAGAGCGCTTACAAGCTTGGCTCTATGTTGACCTCTATGAAAGGGTGCACTTGTGATGCGAGAGAGGGCGTGTCTTCAGCCCCTCCCATTCTTAGTTGCGGATTGCCGCGAGATATCCCTAATGTCTGTCATGCCCATCACTTACAGTTAGTAATACAATCTCATAAACAGCGGTCTAACTCAAAGTGTGAAAATTTCATAATGACAATTGGCCAAAAAGTAAACCAAACATATTATTTACGTTGATGCAAATTTTTAGCTCAGTCTTATCCTTATGGTAGGAATGTTTCAGTAAAACACACATAGATAAAACTATTGGTGACATGTAATTTTCTTGTTATCAACATCATCATCAACAACAAGCTTTTGATCTCCACTGCTGGAGGCAGGGCAATTATTTAATGCAACATGTTTAATAAATCTGTTGAGAAGAGATGTACAATACAAATGGACCAATGAATGTCAAATTGCATTTGAGAAACTAAAGAACACCTTATTTGAAAGCCAAATGCTTCAACTTCCCGATTTTTCCAAACTCTTTTGCTTAATGGCGTACGCGTGTGGATACGGTATTGCAATAGAATTGTTTCAAGTGTATGAAAAAGGAGGCGAAGAGATTCATAAAACCATTGAATTCGCGAGCAGATAGTTGCAACAATGTGAGAAAAATTATTGCGTTTCGTAACAAGAGGCGTTAGCGATTTTTGGCTTGGAAAAATTTAAACAATACCTGTTGGGACACAAACTAATTGTATACAGTGACCATAGCGCGCTGACATATTTGCAGACATGCAAATTGAAACACACCATTAACTAGGTGGTCTTTATACTTTCAACAGTACGATCTGGAAATTAAATACATAAAAGGATCTGAGAATTTGGTGTCTGATGCATTATCCAGGGAGGTAGAGATAATGAGAATATGAAAATATGTTGACAAACAAAGAAGGGTTCCATGTATTTGCCACCATAATAAAAACTGATGAAGAGGGACAGTTGAAAAAAGTGTGGAAAGAATTAAGAAGGGAACAAAACCAAGATGATAATTTGAAGTTAGTAAAAAGTTATTTAGGAGACACAGCTTATCCAAAAAAAAAACCAGCTAAATGGCGAGATCTCTCTACTATAGTTACCTCACACTAACACTTAACTAACCAAGGAAAAGTCGTTAACTACACAGATAAAGAGTGCAACTCTAAAAAAATTCCGAGAAAATCCCATGTTTTAGATGATTTATAAATCTTTGCACAAATTAATAATAATCAAAAAGCAAAGAGGAAATAAGAACCACGAACCAAACTTAAAAGTTCGTACAAAACCAATCATTAAATGAAAAGAATCAGTAAATATTGTTTTAATTTGCAAATATTATTGCGTTTTAAGTTATTTTTATTAATTTAATATAATTTTCATTCAGATTATAATTGTAATATGTCCAAATGTTACTGTGAACAAATTGACTGACTTGTTGACGCGTTATTACTGTTCAATTTAGACCATTTTCCAACTAAATAAAATCCGTATAAATATTTAAATATATCCTCTCTATGACGGAATAAAGACACTCGGTTCTATTACAGTAGCACATGTATAGGTAAAAAAAATAAATACTGAGGTTAATGAGGAGAGCTAGGAGTGATCGATACTGCTGAAATGACACTTTCGATGTCTGCAGCAATGCTTCATTAGTTCTATTAATTACGAAAATATACTGGTTAACAGTAAACTATTGTGGGGTGGTTTCGTGATGTTATTTGGAGCTTAGTTCATCTACACACATACGTCGCTCCCTCATATTGACCTCATATTGTCTTGCACAAAATACATTCACTGTTTATTGTTGCCGGTACTGGAGTGTCGAGCGCGCGTACTCCGACGCAATGAGGAAATACCCTAAGGCACTGCTCCCATCGTAGCTTACTCTATTGAAAATACAAAAACACTAACTTTCCTCACCGTCATGATTCACTGTCATAATAATTTGCACAAAATTAGAAAATTCTGTAAAGGTCATGTAACACCATGTGTATCAAATACGCAAAACATATTTCGTTTTACTCACAGATGAAATTACGATGATATAGTAAAAACAGTATTTTGCTACTACAAAATCAAAAAATCGGAAAAAATTCACACCTGCGTTACAGTGTTAGAAATGTCACGTTATATGCGATATTTTATTTTAATTTGCTCTATTCTTATGACTTACATTTTTTACTCCTTGCATAAGTACTTTTGTTAGGTAATTAGCCGCATCTGTAAGTCTGACTAAACTTCAATTTCGGAGATTCTGATTTAATGGCTTAATTTAGGGGCTGTCACCCCCATCCATAAATAAATTTTCATAATCTCCGACCATGACTGCCAACGTCATAGCTTTTTTCTTTGTAGCTTGGAATATATTTGTACCCTGCATCTTAGGAATCTACGATTGCTTGAAATTACAATGATGCATCATAGTATCATCCTGTACAGTGTATTTATTATTTGAGAAATGTAGCATAACTTTTAGTTGAATTTGTCCGTTGTCAATTCCTTGGAGATTAGGTTAGGGACAAAGATATTGTTCTTCTCGGCAAGCCTTACTAACTTATGATCCCTGTAATTTCCAGTATTATAGCCGAGGCCTTCCACTGAAGAATCTTGTTTTAGTTTTGTCCTAATTTCATATTAATATCCATGACTATCATTTTGTGGTAATGCTGTCGCTGGATTTAGTACAGAACCTTATCAGTCTTTGTGAAAGAAGCACAATATAAATACGATATTAACACCGATCTGCGATAAATGCACTACGTTGGGATCCATCACCTATACGTTTTTTTTGTAGCAGGCCAGTGGCATATGGTACTGGATCCGAGTTTTCTTCATCAACATCTGGCATTGGGACCGCTATAAAGTATAAAGCTTATGTTTGGTTGGCAGGAAATATATGTTATATAGTTACGTACAGGGGGAAGTATTCAAGTGTACCTCGAGTATTTGCGCCCACACTAATGGAACGTGAGGAAGAATTACAAACAAATTTGTCACAATAATTCAAACGTAAGTCTTGATGAGTATAGCGTGCTAGACAAAGGACCAAAGATGTCAGCAGCCTTTGCGATCACAATCACTCGAGGCAACGAGTGCTAATCAAACATCAGACGTTACTGATGTAGCCATAAAGTACACTTTAAGACAAATCGAAATCTTGTGCTTGCCACACGACTCCACATAACCAAAGAAGACACCTGAAGAGAAACTGGACTACAAACCTTCAGTACAGAGGAGCTACACCATCCTTCCATCGACGAGTGTCTCCTCAACGAGGGAAGGAGCTGTGCTTTGGGAAAAGCATTACTCCGTGAATTAAACATTTAATTAAAAGGACAAGGAAAGAGTTAATTTTCGTATTTCAGTGAGGCGTAAACCAGGACTGTTCTTAAATTTTCCTATAGCTTTTACTAATTCGCTGTTTGTACCATCAAAAGAGAATTTGAATTCTGCATTCCTTTTGGCGATGTAGTAGATGGGCGCTTTGATTTGTTGGAAATTTCCAAAACGACTTATTTCGCCGAAGAATACCTGTTCCGCAATAATAAATTACTTTCTCAAATATTTAGTCGTCGCGTATTGCCTTTGTACACGAAAATTTTTAAACTTTTGTATTTTATTAGGGGAAAATACCTAACGAAGAGTAATGTTTACTTTCCATTAATACTGAAGAAGGCGATATTGTCGAGTAAAAGGCGGGACTGAAAAGGTACAAGGAAAGCAGCAGCAGTTCATCCCGGAGAAGCACTGCCCGCAAAATGTAATGCTCCGAATTCGAGTTCTCTTTCGGCACAAAGCTTTTATCCGTATGAAAATTTTAGTCTTACTGTATTCCATTCCTGTTGTTGAAACTACACAGCGCAACAGAATTAAAGGATTACTTTTTTTAAACCCTGTAACTGCGCCCCATTGCGACGCATGTTTGGAATTCGGCTGAAAGGTGCCTAAAGACTTCCTCTGTAATAATACAAAAGTGTGGCGGTCTGCGGCGTCACCGTAAGGCTCGACGATGCTTTAAACAGCAAGGTGTTGACACATGCGAAAAGAAGGTCAGAGCTCAGAAGCTCATGTGACGCGTAAAGTGGGTTAATGATGCCTGGAAGTACCAAATTTCACCACAATTCTGCCAAAGGCATCTGTGGAAGTGTCACACGATGGTACGTTACTGACATCGCGTCTTACCAACGTGTCATTCCTCCTTTTGACGCCTCTGGGACGCCCAGTGTTGAAATCACGTCGTTTTCTCATGAATGGCCGAGGAAGACATTTCAGACAAACCGTCGCTCGGAATCAGCGCCAAAAGGCCTCAGGGATTGCATGAATGGAATCAATGGAACACCCATTTCCTTGGGACATGATTCCCACACCTATCGCGGTCGAAAACGACAGTGTGCAGTGAGAAGTGCAACAGGAAGACGTTCTTGAAAATCTTTCATTCTGCTGACGTCCCCACGATAGTTCAACCATTCTCTAAGGACATTATGGGATATCAACGCCATTAAACGTGATCTCTCACCTTTGGAGTGCAGTGTGACGGTAATTTTAGCTCTGATGTACATTCCCTTAGGCCTCTTCGTGTCTCTTCTGAGACGTTGTGTCTGAAATGTCAGAACCATTAAACGAAGGGGTGAAGTGCGGGTAAGAGGGTCTGCGACGATCTTTCCATCACGTGAGACGTCCACAACAGCGTTGCGTATAATTGAGGTGTTATTTCATGCCAGTGGGATATGATACACGTCACACGAGCTTTTTAACTCTGGCTTTTTTTTCGACCTTGTGTCAACGCATTGCATTTTGAAGCGCCGTAGATTGAGGGTGACGACACAGAGCCAAACGATTTTGCATCAAATTTATACGTTGCAATGGGAGACAGTTATGGAATTTAGAAAAAGTGACCCTTTAATTGTGTTGCGTATTGTATATTTACCTGCGCTTTTCGGGCATAGTGCATCATTAAAAGGACTTAGCAGGAAGTATCGTATCACATGATTTCAGTCTTAACACTAAAATACCAGTGTTCAGACTGAAATCGTGTGACACGATACGTTATAAAACTCCCTTTCGTCTCATATTTTAACGATGAGCTATGCCCGAAACGCTTAAGAATATAAAATGAACTTATAGTTTTGAACATGGCTGCATGGTCAGCGACGGTTTACAAAGTAAAGTAATAGCAATCCTCGGTCTCAAAAAAAGAAGTCTTTTGACCTAGTTTTCGGCACTGCTATGAGTGCCTTCATCAGAAGTAAAATACTTAAACTGGCATGTCACGTATAGCATCTGATGCTACCGTAGCTCAACACGTGTGAGCAACCCATAGTGGCTCGCCTTCTATGTATTCTGTTTAAAAAAAATTTGTGACTAAAACTTTGTAGCTTGATCTTAATTTTTATGCGTGATATGCCAGTTAAGTGTTTTACTTCTGATGAACGCACTCATAGCAATGCCGAAACCTAGGTCAAAAGACTTCTTTTTTTGACACAGACGACTGCTATTTCTTTCATTTTGGGGTTGGGTTGTTTGGAGGAGGAGACCAGACAGCGAGGTCATCGGTCTCATTGGATTAGGGAAGGACGTCGGCCGTGCCATTTCAAAGGAACTATCCCGGCATTAGCCTGGAGCGATTTAGGGAAATCACGGAAAACCTATATCAGGATGGCCGGACGCGGGATTGAGCCGTCATCCTCCCGAGTGCGAGTCCAGTGTGCTAGCCACTGCGCCACCTCGCTCGGTTTTAATTTTATTTTTTAAGAAGTGGACTGTTCTTATTATTGTTACTAGTCTTCAGTGCGAAGACTGGTTTGATTCTGCTCCCCATGCTAGTCTGCCCCGTGCGAGCCCCTTCACTGTACGTAACTCCTTTTAAATCATCTGTTTACTGAATTCCAGCCTTGATTTCCCTCTACAATGTATAACACCGCCGCACCCTCCCCAATCCACACACACACACACACACACACACACACACACACACACTTCCCTCCATTACCAAACTGATGAATCATTGATACCACAAGATGTGTCCCATCGGTCGATTACTTCTTTCAGTCAGGCTGTAACCATAAATTTTTTTTTACCCCCAATTTCAATCAGTAATTGTTCATTAGTAACTCGATCTTTCCATCTAATCTTCAGCATTCTTTTCTAGCAGTACGTTTCAGAAGCTTCTGTTCTCTTGTCTGAGCTGCTTATCGTGCACGTTTCACTTCCTCATTAGGTTACACTTTAGGCAAATGCTTTCAGAGAAGACTTCCTAAAAGGTGAATTTACGCTATTATATTATAGTTCTGTTTTTTCAGAAAACCTTTCCCTGCTACTACGAGCCCACATTTTATATCTTCTGTACTTCGGCCTTCGTCAGTTATTTTTCTGCTCGTATAGCAAGACACATCTACTACTTTTAGAGTCTCATTTCCTAATATAATTTCTCATCGTCGTCTTTTGTTGATGTTTCTGTGGTGTCACCGCCAGACACCACACTTGCTAGGTGGTAGCCTATAAATCGGCCGCGGTCCGTTAGTATACGTCGGACCCACGTGTCGCCTCTATCAGTGATTGCAGACCGAGCACCGCCACACGACAGGTCTAGTCTAGAGACTCCCTAGCACTCGCCCCAGTTGGACAGCCGACTTTGCTAGCGATGGTTCACTGTCTACATACGCTCTCATTTGCAGAGACGACAGTTAGCATAGCCTTCAGCTACGTCATTTGCTACGACCTAGCAAGGCGCCATATTCAGTTACTATGAATGTATTCTGAACAGATAATTTTGCGAATCATGTACCGTCGATAGCGACGTTCATCATCAAGGGATTAAAGTTAAGTATCAAACTAATTACGTCCGCTTTCTGAATTCTAATTCCTTGTCATGTTCCAGACCTCACGCCAGCATAGTTCTTCCCTCCTCACGCCAGCCTGCGTGAGCTAAAACGCGTGCATTTCGGCCTCCACTAGTAACACGGTGTTGGCTCTTCTGCCAACACAACAGTTTCTGTTGCTATTAGCGGCCAGAAAGGCTGTGAAGAAAGACGTGCTCGGTGTTCACATAACGGTCACAGACCTCCTGCTCGACTTTCTGTCAAAACTGAAACTAAGGACGTAGGAGCAACAGTTGACTTCGAGACTATCGTGTTACGCTATACGTAATAATGAGAAACGACTTACCAGTACAGCTAGGGATACGGCAGCGACAGGACCGCGTCGTATCGAAACTGTGCTGTGGCGGATCGCGATTTTCCTGCTCGCGTTGGTCGAGTTCCCACAAGTGTCGATCGAATAGGGACTCGACTGGTTCATGGGAACCAAACTCAACGCCATGCAAACAACATCCTAAAGGCCGATCTTAACTGATGCCCGAGACGACCGATGTATCATTCGTTCGGACACGCATTGTCGTATAGCCAGAAAATAGGCTTCTTTGCAGCGAGACAACTGCGCACAAGGGCACTTCGGTGGCGATTGGAGCACTATGGGTTGCCAACAAGCCTACCATTGTTGCGGGTTCTCTTGTCGTGACAGGAACGAGTAGCGCGCCGAATGTTGTGCACCTAACGAAAGCATTGCACCTCATCTTTGTAAACGGGTCCGGGTCTGCGTTCAGTATCACTGTGGACGTATCCTTGTATAGAGGCTTCGAAGAGAACGTACGTTGCCAAGTAGCACTCGTCATCTTCATTAGGGCCCAGTACCGGGGGTGAGAGGGAGTGGTGCCACTGGGTACACAATACAACCACCTCTGGGTCGCATAGCATGTGATTTGGAAATCAGCCGTTACATTATTGACATGTTATGATCGATGGCTGTGTCGTATCTTTGAGGTCTGTTTCAAATTATCTTTCACCAAGTGCACAAGAAAATACCAGGGTAGGGGGGTTGTAATTAAAGTGCAGTTACTGAAAGAGATCCAGTGTGAGCCATAGTTATCGTATGGCTATGAAACATTCTAATTCGTTAATGTGGAATCGATTCACGCAGGAAACAAAATTAGTTCCAATTTTGGCCACCAGTTGCAAATTTAGAACTGTTAATACAAGAAAAATAAAATGTGCTTCTATATGCAGTAGGTTTGGAATTGGACGTGGGCAAAAAGGTTAAAAAAAGTGGGAAAGGCATAACGTTGATTTTATTATTAACCGCTGCTTACACAATTTGTTGAATATGAGGACCGGAGGCGTCGACGGGATGCTCCATCGGTAAAACGACATTATCAACAGTTGCTCTCAGCATTTCCGGTGGAATCTGAGCAAAGTGTTCCTGTATACTGGCCTTCAGATCAGGTCTCCAGTAATCGCGTTCTTGTATATTTCCTGAGGGAGGTCGCATGGATTCAGATCAGGTGGTCTTTCGGGCCATGCATCTGGAAAACCTTTGTAGATAAGACATTCGTGGAAGATTGCACTAAACAGATCTTTCACTGGGCGAGCGACATGAGGCGTTGCTCCAGTTTGCATAAAAGCAGTGGTGTCCACAAAGTTGTGCAATTGCAAAGTACGAATCCCAAGCTGTTCAAGGAGGTCTGGGTAACGTGCACCGTCGTGGTTCTCCTGACAGGTTTTCTGGGTCCGTCCAGTTCAAAGAAGAACACGCCGACAGTAAAGATGGTTGTGGATTCACACACACAGTCATATACAGCGACCGTAATGACTCTTCCTGCACAACACTGCACCAAATTACAGTAAAATGTACGTCATCACTCCGTAGAATATTTTCCGGCCTCATGTCATCAACTTAGACCCGTGCCAGAAACTGAAGAGAAAATTCAGAACATCGCTGTGGATTGTGAGGTTTTAGTTACTGCACCATCGGGATCTGGTATGGGTACAAGTGGAAAATAGGACGTACTGTTGACCATAGAATGGACAATTCTCGTGACACCGCACGAGCACTAGCATTACCAGGAGCTCGTGATTCACGATCAGATACAGCAACAACCACCTCGCCAGTAACTTCGTGCGTGATAGGACGCCTTCCATTTCCAGGCGCCACATCAAGCTCGCCCGTGTTTTCGAGTTTCATTATCATCTCCTTTAAACCATCTCCTCAGACCTTTCAGTCGGCGGTACTCTCTCAATGTTGGACTGTAATTGCTGCCGCTCACATAAAACAATTTCACTAACAACATACGGTATTTCCTCTTGATAACTCATGTTATGGCTTGTCAGAGGACAGTGTGGATGTCATAATTTCATACGGTAAAAAAAAAAAGAGTACAATGCCAGATTTGCACCTGGTGGCCACAACTGGAACTAATTCGTTTTCCAGCGTAAATCCGTTCCGCATTTACTCATTAGCATATTTATCAGCTTTCGTTGCCATACCATAATTACAGGAGACAATGGACCCCTGAGTTACTGCACCATCGGGATCTGGTATGGGTACAAGTGGAAAATAGGACGTACTGTTGACCATAGAATGGACAATTCTCGTGACACCGCACGAGCACTAGCATTACCAGGAGCTCGTGATTCACGATCAGATACAGCAACAACCACCTCGCCAGTAACTTCGTGCGTGATAGGACGCCTTCCATTTCCAGGCGCCACATCAAGCTCGCCCGTGTTTTCGAGTTTCATTATCATCTCCTTTAAACCATCTCCTCAGACCTTTCAGTCGGCGGTACTCTCTCAATGTTGGACTGTAATTGCTGCCGCTCACATAAAACAATTTCACTAACAACATACGGTATTTCCTCTTGATAACTCATGTTATGGCTTGTCAGAGGACAGTGTGGATGTCACAATTTCATACGGTAAAAAAAAAAAGAGTACAATGCCAGATTTGCACCTGGTGGCCACAACTGGAACTAATTCGTTTTCCAGCGTAAATCCGTTCCGCATTTACTCATTAGCATATTTATCAGCTTTCGTTGCCATACCATAATTACAGGAGACAATGGACCCCTGAGTAGCTGGACTTTAATTATAACAGCCTGGCAAGTCGCCCGTGCTGTCCTGATCTAGCTTTATACGGATAGTGTCCGACTACTGGCCCGGCCAGCACCCTCCCGAGATCTCGCACCACTGAATACCGCTAGGTGGTGAAATCTTATGGGACTTAACTGCTAAGGTCTTCAAGCCCTAAGCTTACACACTACTTAACCTAAATTATCCTAAGGACAAACACATACACCCATGCCCGAGGGAGGACTCGAACCTCCGCCGGGACCACTGAATACGCTTGGCCACAAGTTACCAAGCATCTAGCACAACAGTGTAACTGATGTGCCCTGGCACAGAGTTGAAGCACTTTGGATTGACATAGACATATCTGTCATCAAAGCCCTACCCAAACTCATACTCGATGCCCCGCCACCCCTGGCAGCTCTGTGTGCTGAACTTCGCACTCTGTATACACTCAAACAGCCTAAAAATTTAATCTTGTTCTTACTGCTACACTGTACAAACAAAGAAAGTTTCATACTCAGCAATTGGGTACAACCGCTCGCTCGTCCAAATATCCGTACCTAAAGACTGGAAAGTTACACAGGTCACACCAATACCCATGAAAGGAAATAGGAATAATCCACCGAATTACATCCCGTATCACTAACGTAGATCTGTAATAGGATTTTCGGACATATTCTGTGTCCAAACATTAAGAATTACCTCAGTGAAAATGGTTTATTGACAAATAGTCCATCCCGATTCAGAAAACATGGTTCCTGTGAACACAAGTATCGCTTTGTTCTCACGTAGTAATGAGTGCTATCGACAGGGGATGTCAAATTAATTCCATATATTCAGATTTCTAGAAGGCTTTTGACATGTTTCCTCACAAACGACTTGTAATCCAATTGCGTGCCTCAGCTGTGCTACTGGATTCGTGATTTCCTGTCAGAAAGGTAACAGTTCGTAGTAGTTGACGGAAAGTCATTGAGTGCAACGTAAGTAATCTCTCGAGTACCCCAAGTAAGTGTTATAGTTCTCTGCTGTTCCTGATCCACAAAGAACGATTTAGGAGACAATCTGAGAAGCCCTCTTAGATTTTTTGCAGATGATACTGTCATTAACGTCTTTTTAAAGTAATCACATGATCAAAACAAATTGCAAGATGATTTAAACAAGATACTTGTATGAGACGAGAAGTGGTAATTAACTCTGAATAATGGGAAAAGAGAAGTCCTCCACGCGAGTACTAAAATGAATCCGCTAAGTCTCTGTTACACGATAAATCACAAAAATCTAAAGGCTGTAGATTCAACTAGATTCATATGGATTACAACTAAGAATATCTTAAATTGCACCGAATGCATGTGGGAAAGCAAACCAAAGACTGCGATTTATTGGCAGAACATTTGTCAAATGCAACAGGTCTGCTCACACTTCGCTTGTCTGTCATCTTCTGCAGTATTGCTTCTCACTATGGGTTCCACGTCACACAGGCTTGACGGAGCACATCGAAAATGTTCATACCCCAGCTTGGTTTACATTATCGCGAAGTAGGGAAGAGAGTACCACGGATATGATACGCGAATTATGGTGGCAGTCATTAAAACAATGGCGTTTTCCGTTGCGTCATGATTTCATTCTGATATTTCAGTCCCAACTTTCTCCTCAGATTGCGAAAATATTTCGTTGGCGCCCATCTACAAAGGGAGAAATAATCATAACAATAAAAGAATAGAAACCAGGGCTCGTTTTTCCTGAACACTGTTCGAGAGCAATAGAGAAATATCTTGAAGGTGGTTCGAGAACCCTCTGCCAGACACTTAACTGTGAACTGCAGAATAGTCACGTAGATGTAAGTGTAGAGAAAATTTTGTGATTGGTAATTCTGCCTGGCGTTGCAGTTTTAATGGTACCTAACTCCTCGTCCAAGTTCATGAACATCCTATCTTCGGATCCTAAAGCTCTGTAGTTTATTATCCCTAAGTAATCTCGGTATATAGAAGGCAATGTTCCGACTGACTCACTGACTCATCATCGCCCAGCCCAAACAAGTAAGGACAGAAACTTGAAGTATGCAGAAGGTTTTGAATTTATACTGTGGGCGTCTTTTAGAGGGTTGAAATAGGCAACGAAAAGTTTTTTGAAAATTTGTAGCTACTGAGAGAATTCTGAAGTTATATCTACGAAAATTGATAATTAGTTTATCGGCCAGAAATAAAGAAATACATGTTTCGGAATTTTTAGAATTTCAACCCCTATGGGGGTGAAATAGTGGGTGAAAGATATTTTTGAAACTACATCATTATTAAAGTACTAATAAAGCATTTTTAAATGAAAACTGGTCTTTGAATTCTCGTTTGGAAATAAAAGAAAATGTGTTTCATAGTTTTTTGAAATTCAGCCCATAAGGGGGGGGGGGTTAAATAAGGGATGAAATGTTTTATGAAAATATTTTATTATGAAAGCATTTTTAAAGCTAAATCTATTGAAATATGAATTTTGCTTCTCGAGTAGAAATAAAAAAAATAGGTGTTTCACTATTTTTGGAAATTCAGCCACCAAGGGGGTGAAATATGGGATGAAAATTTTGGAGATTATATTTCGTCATTTTAAAAAAGAGCTAAATCCATGGAAACTGGTATTTCATTTCTCGGTTAGATATTAAAAATTATGTGTCAGGGGATGGAAGTTTCTATAGAAATATCACCACAAAAACGCAAAAGTCGTGATTAACAGAAGCCTTGGACTGCAGCTACCAGCATCACTTTTTGGTCAGGAGTGCATTCGGAAAAGTCCATGCTTTAGAGGACTTATCATGAAAAGTTTACAAGATGTTCCATGTTGAGAACTAAATCAAAGGAAGCTTTTTAATAGTCATCACGACGAATGTACTTCGTCAAAACTGCATAGAAAAAGAAGGGGCTTAGTAATGCATAATTTTTCAGTAGGCCTATTATAAGTTTACAAAATTACTTTTTGACGTAATTACTATACAAACGCGAGGGAAGCAGCTGCGGTAAACTAGCATGTGATATAAGTAATCGGGTTTCTAGAATCCCTGCTTGTTTATTCAAATTTCGTGGAGCAATGTGTGTGCACAGTAGAAGCTGGACACTTCCTAGACTGAAGCCATTGCTCAGGTCCCCTGTTGCTCCCAAGATTCTTTTACCTGCTCAGGAGTATCGACATCCCAGAAACCAGTAAGTGACAGCAGCTTTTCTAACATTCTGCATGGTGTCTCTGTGTCTATATCGTGTCTCCCTACCACTTTCGCGCAACGACGCTCTGAGCGTGTTTTTTAGGGAATTGACTAGTTTGAACCTGGGACCTGTTGCTGGTAAGGAGACGTCAGACCACACATGACAAGTAGAGTTCAGAAGAGTTCAGTGAGACTAGCGATGATATAACCAAATACTTAATGATTTCAGCGTCAGCTCCACTGCACTCCCTGTAAAAGAATCTTAATACTAACTAAATTTAGTGGAAGGGGTTCAAGGCTTTCCTATTTTTAGTTAGCTGGTAAAATAACGTCGAGAAAGCAGTTAAGTTAACCATTGGAAATTTTATTCTACTCACAAAACATTGTTTATAAATTGCACTATTGATAGAAGGAAATGTTTTAATACAGGATGGTAAAAACCAACTGCGTTCAATAAAAATGTGAACGAATATTCCCTGAATGGGTTTCCAAGTTCTACAATGGATCGAAGGATGACCTATGCCATATCAAATCTATAATCTAGGTTTAAATTTTCACAAAAGAGAAAACTATCAAAATGGTCTACAGTGACCTTCAATTATCTTTAATTACTTATCTAACTTGTCGTAAATTACAGTGGCTAATGTGGCTTCTCAATAACTATATAATAGAAAAATCATCGCATTTCATATTTTTACTTGAAGTGGCAAATGTGAACACCATGAGCGTTAATTGTCGATCGACACTAGTATTACGCAAAAAGGGGGCGTAACAGATGAGACTTCTGCAGTTCTGAGTGAAGCTTTATGCGCTGTTATGCGGCATTGCGTGCGTACATTACCTTGTCGGTGTTCGTCAGGGGGTGGCAGGCAGCACAGCTCCGCTCACCTCGCCGTCTCGGAAGCAACTCTCTCCTAACTTCTCCTTACTACAATTTACCGAAGTTGGTTTAAAGAAACTATCTGGCTGTGTTTTCATCTGACCAATCAGGGTCTCAATGTTAACCTTAAGCTCCGCCTACAAAAATTCTGTCTATCCAATGAGAAATGTTATACTTTTCGTGGTGGGGCAATGTTTTTAAAGTTTGCAACGTAACAGAGGCGCGAAAAAGTCTCACGCTAAAACTTGCGGCTGGGGTGGCCCTTTTAGTGTTATCATAAGATCTATACTGTTCTTCTGGAGGGCTCTAGCTTTTAACATGGGCTGGGGGGTGGTCCTAGCGGTTAGCTGGCGACGTGGGTGTCCGTCCCTTATTGTAGGGCCTTCTAGCTTAACACGGTTCTGCTCTCGGCTTCTGTTATCGTTTCTCCCCTTGGAACTGCGTCTGTCTCATGGTGGGAAGGTATGACATGCATTTAGGCATTCTTGTGTTAGTCTGTGGTATTCCATTTGCTCACTCATTACTCGTATTACTTTGGTTAATTTAATGTCACGATTTATTCAGAGCTATGTGACATACTACTGGATTTGCTTATCATGTCAGGGTTTTCATGGAAGGTGTTAGATTTGCCTGACACCTTACATATCACAACCCTTCAAACTTAATTTTTGTACTGAAGTTAGGCAATGATTGAATCGTTGTCTAAGCCGGTCAAAAATTATTCCGTTATCTAAATTTTCTTGCCCACTGTTCAGCCACGTTATTCTGTTCTATGCTAGTTTGTGTTACTAATTTATATTTTTATATTCTTCCACATTATTATCAAAAATATGTTTATATTGACAAGGGAAGAATATTTTTATTCTATTATAATTATTATTTTTTAATTATTTTCTTTCTTTATTTAATTGTGAAGTTTGTTTTTTAAGAAGTTTGTTATCGAAAGTAAGGAGTCTTTCACATCGATTTTCTTAGAAATATTGTTTTTATAAATATAGTAATTAAGTAAAATCTATTCCTAACACATTTTCTAAATATCATGTACAAGTAAAATGTTTTTGTTTCTAGACACTCATTTCAACATTGTTACACTAACAAATAAGAATTATTTCCAAGAATTGCTTTGACAAAGAAATATACATACACAAGTATTGAGAAATTATTCTAACAAATGGTGCAAATGTTAAAAAAAAGGGAAAACATCCAACAAGATAATTTTTTATTCTTCGTTTTTATACGGAGAAAATAAGTAAAATATAGTTATTCTTTTAATTTTATGAGGAGAAAATAAGTGGCATATAGTTTTAGTGTTTATTATGCCTTACTTTTGTTCTTTATATACTGTCCATTTCAGAACTAATGACTTATTTTTATCGATAGTCTATTTTTTACTTAAGTCCATACTCAATGACTGTTATTTTGTAGTTTATTAGCTGTCTGGTGTGCTTAACTTATTTAGTTTTTCACACGTTTCTTTTGCACAATTCCTACGTCACATAATTTGATTTCACACATTCACACAATCCTATGAATGTTTAAGCATGAGGTTGGCGAATGTTTTTTGCATGAAGGTGATGGACTTGTGCGAGATAGATGTGGGCAAGAATTTGATGTACAGCTTCGTTTGTCATTCCTTGTTGGCTTTGCAAGTGTGTGTTGCTGTTGTGGAGGTCCCATAATGGAATGGAGCTGAGAGTGCAGAATCTCGTGGTTTACTGGCTTTGTATGCATGAAAGTCATCGTTATGTGTCGCTGAAAGCGGTCGATTTTCGTTGTAATTCTTTGCAGACGACTAGTTTACAATAGGATAGGGATTTGGGAAGGTATGTCGTCTATTCTTCACCCATCTTCTTTCTTGGTCTCAATCTTGCGAATCTTCAACTTCTGTTCTTCCTGCTTTTCTCTGCTTCTTACTTGCTTCTTGGTTCTTCTCTGGGCAGGATATGGAAATATTTATTGATAACCAGTCGCTTTGAAGTTCTCCTCTTAGTAAAAGCTTGATAAATTGTTTGGGAATGTCATTTTTACTTTGTGGAAGTTTTCTTTAGTTTCGTGCATCAGCGTGCTGTTTAATAGCAGTAGTGTGACTTTTACACATATTTTTTTTGCCAGTGGTGGCTTGCCCAAGCGGTCTTCTCGTCGGGCCGTTTTTTGCTCACTCCACTGAGTTGGGGCGTTTGGAGACCCTTCTGGCAATCGGTGTCCTGTCGTGTCTCTGCAGGGTTCTGCCACTGTGTGGTTCCGTGTTCTGTACCAGCAGGGTTCTGTCACCCTGTCGTTCAGCTTGGCAGCAGATTTATTTACTGCCCACTTCAGCTACAAGGGCCTTCTGTTGGTCTCGCTGTCCTTTCCCTTCTCTCGATGCTTCTGCCTTGTAGGAATCGTGTCTTGCTAATTATGTCCTTTCCTTTCTTGATACTTCTCACGTTGCAACTTGTGGGTCGTTGCATCTCGTCCTTGCTGGAGTTTTTACAATGGTTCTTACGAAAAGTTTTACTTACAATCATCTGACATATGTTTAGTACCTACATTGTTTTACGCCTTCTTAAAAGCTTTACAAATTTCGGCGCCCTTTTCATGTTACAATTCTAAGATATTTTGAGTCTTAACGTCTACAAGAATCCTCAAATTCGTTTTTTATTTTTGTGTAGTGTCATGGTGTATAGCATTTTAAGTATTTCATGCTGTTAGACTATCTACGCTTTATCCCTTCACCTTAATCTATGGTACTATTGGTGTTATTTTTGTTTTTGTTTTCATTGAAACTATTTTCTTTTTCCCACCTTCCTCTCTCTTCATTCTTCTTTCTCCTGATGATCTTATCTGCAACATCATCTTGAAATAATGTGCTGATTATTTACCAACAATAAAATTAATCTTCAGACTTTTTGATATGGCTCACATGGTGAAGTACTAAGATTTTGCCTGTTTTTGGGTTCATTAGTTCCACAGCATTATCATGAGCAATTCCGCTAATTATGACAGGTCCATTGTATGCAGTGTAAAACTTATGTATTTTATGTTTTTGTTTGCTAGAGAGATGGTGTGTTTTTACAAATACTTTCTGGCCTACTGAGAATGTTCTTTTAATTGCTGTTCTATCTCCTCTTTCTTTTCTAATAATGGCTGCCTTTCTGATGTTGGAGAGTGCTGTTGCTATTACTTTTTTGTGCTGTCTACGTGGTACAATAGGAAATCTAACATTTTCTCTGGTTATGTTTGGGGGTTCAATATTTTTAGGGGTAAATGGAGGTAGTAGTGTAGTGCTATGTGGCATTTCATTTATTACTTCTTGAAAATCTTTAAGGTATATATCCCAAGTGTTGTGTCTTTTATTTGCATATAATCGGCATAAAGTGCCTATGTCCTTCATAGATCGTTCTGCTGGATTTACGTTAGATTTGTACTTAGATATGTAGATAGGTTTTATTTTGTGTTGTTTTAACGTGTTCTGCCATTGCACTGACTGGTATTGTGGGCCATTATCCGAAATTATTCGTTCCACTCGACCTACTTGTCTGAGAAAATCTTGTCTAAATGCTTTACTTATAGTAAGACCTGTTGCCTGTTTTTGTACAATATGGAGCAGGCTGTTATATGTGGAGGTAGCTGGTCCAATAATATTGTCATCTAACATTTTAGATATCTCCTGGAATATTTTATTCCTGTAGCTTAATGGGATTGTATAGGGTGGCACTCTAAATGGTTTGTGCTGTTTTATTGCAAACTTGTACTGAAAGTGTTTAATACTGCCAGTCTTAGTTAAAAATACCTCTGCTTTATCTCGTAAAATACCCTCTAATTCTTTTTTACTGTGTTCCAAAATACCTTGAACTTCTTGCAATTTTTCGTCTATTTCTTTATGGACTTCTGAGTTGAGGCGATTCCCTCTTTTGTGCATACCATTCTAATTCTTCATCTTCTCTATCTCGCGTCATTCTTAATTGTTTGTTTATAACTGGTATTTCTTCTAATTTTAGCTTTTGCTCAAAGAGAAGTGTGACATTCCCGAATATCACGTTACCTTTCCCCATATCTATTATCGCTCATCTCTCATTTAAAAAATCTGCACCTATAATCAAATCTACAGTTAGTTTAGGTATAATCACGAAGTTGGCTTCGATCTTTTGACCTTGACACGAAAGAGTTAACCTTGTTGGTCTCGTAACTTCCGCAGCATTGTTTCTAATAGGACCTCTTACTTCAGTCTTACGTGTTTTCAGAACTGGCAATTCCTCACTGGCATTACACTGCATGAATAAATTTTCTGAGATCGCAGTCAGTTCACTTCCGCTATCAATTACAATATTGACTGGGATATGCTTTACCATGGCCTTCACAATTAGTTGAATTTGAAAGAGTTGGTTCTTTTCTTCTTCTACTTCTTGCATCAACGAATCCTCCACTGAATCATACATGAGTCTTTTTAGGAATTTCCCTTGTGAATTCGAACTTTCTGTAGGATAAGCTTCGACTGCTACTTCTCTCTCTTCTATTTCCTCTTCTCTATTTCTTCCTTCATTTACGCTTTCTTCAACATCCTCTACTTTTTCCTCATCCTCGTTTATCTTCTCCTTCTTCGTCGCTACTTCCACATAATCGCATCTAAATGCTCTAATTATCGCTTCATAACTTCCTTCATTATATACGTTGGGTTGTGTGCCCACTAGTAACTTATTTTCAACTTCTGTCGACTGCGCATTATCCTCATTGAATCAGCTTTCCCTGGTTTCCATCTCAAATAGCTCTGCAATACTCATTACTTCGTCCTTTCCTCCTACATTCGTTGTGCATGCCTCTGGTAATTCATCTTCCTCGTCAGTATTCTCCCAATTAATTTCGTCCCAACACGATATTGTTATTTTCCTGTCTTCGTTTTCATCTGGTCACTGCGGTTTTGTTTCTTCCTTCTCTTCTCGTGATAAGGTATTTACTTCTCTGTTCAAGGTGCTGCAATTATCCCGGGTCGGTGCGTCATTCCCTTTGGCATGGGCGCTTAGCTGTCAATTCGAACGTTTTTCGGGGTTTGGTGGTCTTACCTCCACCTCTTCTATCTGTATTCTCTTTTCTTGCTCTGCTTGTTGATATTGGTTTCTTTGTTGATAATTTGTCGCTCTATTGGTTCTCCAGTACCCGTTCCGGTTGTCGTTATTCCCTCTGTAATAGTTGTTGCCGTTCCTGGGTGAATTATAGTTATTGCCATATTCTCTTCTAAATCCATAACCGGTTCTTTGTTGAAATCTATTGTCGTTTCTTGGTGCAAAGTTATCACATGGTTCGTAATTATTGTTTCTTCGTACTGTGTCTTGTGGATTCCACTGCTTTTTGCTTTCGTTTTCACGTGCGCTTCTTTTAATTGCGTCATCTTCCGAAAATATGAACTCTAGTTCCCTTAGAATACCTTTAAATACTTCGACGTCATTGCCTCCGCGACCTACTAATGATTGCTGGTATTTCAATGGTAGCTTCATCGCGCATAATTTAATCAACTCTCTGTCACTGTATGGTACATCTAAGCATTGATTTTTCTTTGCCATTAATTCGAAAAAATTCACTGGACTCTTCTCTCCTGAATTTTCAAAATATGGGTTCTTTAATAATTCGTACTTCACTCTGTTCTGTGCTTCGCTGGACCAATATCGTGAGAGAAACTTCTCTCTGAAATCTTCGTACGATCGGCATGTCGCTGCAACATTCTGCATGGTTTCTGTGACTGTTCCTGACATGTGTGCACGTATAAAGTCTAATTTGTGTGCTAGCGTCCAGTGTTCTGGTAATCCTACTCGGAATTGATCAATAAAAGTTCGTGGATGTAATGAGTTTCCTTCTCGAAAGTGTTGAAATTTTCTGACTGTGAGGAAATGATCGTTGTCGTACTTCGTCATAGTTCCATATGAAATTCGCGATTCTTCGCCACTTTTGTTTCTGATCATTTCTCCCGTCGTTCTTTCCGGTTGTGGTAGATCCATTGGATATTGTCCACTTTAACTTTCGCCTACCCTTGCGTAGTACCGTTGGAGTGGTACGCAATAATTTTCTTCCATCGGTTGTGAACGTGTAGCTGAATGCATTGCACTGCACTCTTCGCGACCTGGCTTTCCATTGTCAGGTATTGGTTCCGTATCTTGTCTGGCTAACCTTGCTGCTTCATTGCACGATCCAAACTGTCTTCAAGCACACATTTGTGGTTCTGCATGTGTTTGTGATGACGTTTGTTCATCAAGAATTTCGAAACGTGTTTTTTGCTGTGCAGGCTGTCTGATTTCACGTATGGTACTTTCCGCCTGTGATTGGAATCGCAAATGCGTAATATCTTCGTTAAATGCTTGTTTTTCCGATGCTGTTATAGATACGGATGTAGTTGCAGACTCTGTGCTTGTTCGATCCTGTTCACTACGCTCTTCAATGGTTTGCAACAACTCTGTTCGCAATTTCTGAAATTGTCGCTTCGTTTGCGCTTCTATTTTGACTCTGCGGTTATATCTTTTCAGCGCTCCTTTTGTGATACGTTTGTGTAACACTCTGTTTTCAACAACTTCACTCGCTGTACCTGCTGCTTGTCTAGTAATTTCGTTTATCTGTTTCTCTAGTTTCTTGACTTCTCCTTGGGTGTTGTTACGTAATGTTTTGATCTCGCCCTGAATGCCATTACGCAATGTTAGTACGTCTGCTTGTACCTTGTCAATGTCTGTTCTCAATTGATTGTGACCTGTCATTAAGTTTCCCATCACTTCTCGAGATTCTTTTGCCTCATCTTCAATATGACTTAGGTGTAACTGATTTTTTTGTTTTGTTCTTTAATCACACGCATTTGTCTCGTGGTTTCTGCATTCTGAATTTGAATTTGGTTCGCTATGTCTTTATTTTGCCTTGTCATGGTTTCTGTAATTTATTGTAATAATTCTGCCAGATTGGTGGGTCCTATTGCGTTTTCGTCCGACGTCCTACGCTCTGTGTTTTTGACCAAGTGTTGGTTCGCAACCGATTGCATTGAACTGTGCTGTGACACGTTTCTGCTCGCATTCCTTGTACTCTGTGGTGAGGGAGCTCTGATTACTTGTACTATGGGTTCTACGTATTCAAGACGCAAGTTAGAATCCTCATCGACTATCTCTCTACTTTCCTGCTCCTCTGTCGTATGCTGACTTACGTTTTCTATGCCTTGACGTACATTATCCTCGTTATGGTGCGTTATATGTCCTATTTCTCGCGATACTGCATCGTCTGTTGTACTGTCCTCTATTCTCTGTACATTTTCATGCTGGGTCTCTACCTCAATTCGGTCAAGGTCTCGATCTGCCATTGCTAATCTTTCCGAATCCCTTATTTTCTGTTTTAAAAGCAATTCACGCGCCCTACTTCGAATCAGCATGCGCTCATACGATCTCACGCGTTTCATAAACTTTTTGTTCACATGACTTAACACTTATTATACCCAAGACTGACAATCCATTCGCTTACTTGTTGGGTCAGAACCAACTTGTCAACGATGTATCCGCCACCTGTGCGCTTGCATTTAGGAGAAACTTAATTCTAACAATTTTTAAAATTCATAACTTAATTATTCTATTGTCTCTGCTAGAATGTCTCACTATCTATCGCTGCAGATACTATTTTCAACTATTTATGCCTTTCAAAAAAAATTTTTTTATTACGAAAATTTTTTAACAGGATATTTTTCTGACCTAGTTAGGCATGTGGTCGACCTTCAATCATGGTATTTTACCATCCTGGCAGGGTCGCCATTTTCTAACATTCTGCATGGTGTCTCTTTGTCTATATCGTGTCTCCCTACCACTTTCACGCAACGACGCTCTGAGCGTGTTTTTTAGGGAATTGACTAGTTTGAACCTGGGACCTGTTGCTGGTAAGGAGACGTCAGACCACACATGACAAGTAGAGTTCAGAAGAGTTCAGTGAGACTAGCGATGATATAACCAAGTACTTAATGATTTCAGCGTCAGCTCCACTGCACTCCCTGTAAAAGAATCTTAATACTAACTAAATTTAGTGGAAGGGGTTCAAGGCTTTCCTATTTTTAGTTAGCTGGTAAAATAACGTCGAGAAAGCAGTTAAGTTAACCATTGGAAATTTTATTCTACTCACTAAACATTGTTTATAAATTGCACTATTGATAGAAGGAAATGTTTTAATACAGGATGGTAAAAACCAACTGCGTTCAACAAAAATGTGAACGAATATTCCCTGAATGGGTTTCCAAGTTCTACAATGGATCGAAGGATGACCTATGCCATATCAAATCTATAATCTAGGTTTAAATTTTCACAAAAGAGAAAACTATCAAAATGGTCTACAGTGACCCTCAATTATCTTTAATTACTTATCTAACTTGTCGTAAATTACAGTGGCTAATGTGGCTTCTCAATAACTATATAATAGAAAAATCATCGCATTTCATATTTTTACTTGAAGTGGCAAATGTGAACACCATGAGCGTTAATTGTCTATCGACACTAGTATTACGCAAAAAGGGGGTGTAACAGATGAGACTTCTGCAGTTCTGAGTGAAGCTTTATGCGCTGTTATGCGGCATCGCTTGCGTACATTACCTTGTCGGTGTTCGTCAGGGGGTGGCAGGCAGCACAGCTCCGCTCACCTCGCCGTCTCAGAAGCAACTCTCTCCTAACTTCTCCTTACTACAATTTACCGAAGTTGGTTTAAAGAAACTATCTGGCTGTGTTTTCATCTGACCAATCAGGGTCTCAATGTTAACCTTAAGCTCCGCCTACAAAAATTCTGTCTATCCAATGAGAAACGTTATACTTTTCGTGGTGGGGCAATGTTTTTAAAGTTTGCAACGCAACAGAGGCGCGAAAAAGTCTCACGCTAAAACTTGCGGCTGGGGTGGTCCTTTTAGCGTTATCGTAACATCTATACTGTTCTTCTGGAGGGCTCAAGCTTTTAACATGGGCTGGGGGGTGGTCCTAGCGGTTAGCTGGCGACGTGGGTGTCCGTCCCTTATCGTAGGGCCTTCTAGCTTAACACGGTTCTGCTCTCGACTTCTGTTATCGTTTCTCCCCTCGGAACTGCGTCTGTCTCACGGTGGGAAGGTATGACATGCATTTAGGCATTCTTGTGTTAGTCTGTGGTATTCCATTTGCTCACTCATTACTCGTATTACTTTGGTTAATTTAATGTCACGGTTTATTCAGAGCTATGTGACATACTACTGGATTTGCTTATCATGTCAGGGTTTTCATGGAAGGTGTTAGATTTGCCTGACACCTTACAGTGTGCACAGTAGAAGCTGGACACTTCATAAACTGAAGCCATTGCTCAGGTCCCCTGTTGCTCCCAAGGTTCTTTTACCTGCTCAGGCGTATTGACATCCCAGAAACTAGTAAGTGACAGCAGCAGCTCCAACCACACTGATCGTGGTACACTGACTCGCCGATGCCTGATAATTTAGGGCTACACATGAACAAATTATGTTTACACCAATCTTATCTCAATTTCTGAGATCTTCTAAATATCATAGCTCATCGTCGACACGACCGGCACATGCAAACTGCGTGTCAGAAAGGACATCACAACTTTAGTAAATATTGCCATTTAGCAGTCAGTCTGTTTTACAAATCAGGCATTCACTACAGGGGAGAGATCTTGTCATCAGTGTTAAAACTAACTGTGTACCAGCGTGAAATTGGAAGAACTACCTAAAAGATTGTTGAATTAAGTGGCCAAATTAAATAAAAGTGGTCTAGTGTCATCAGCATTCGAGAAAACTATATACCTCGCGACTAGATAAATGTGTGAGCTATCATATTTCAGATTTGATATCCAATAATTCCAAATTGTAGACCAGAATTATGTACTACAAATGGGTACGAAAATGGAAGAAACTCTATGTTGGCCTTACGGATTCTGAAAAGATAGAGCTACTCAAGAAATGGATCTCATTTCCTGCTGAGTTACCAAAGGAAGAAATAAGAATATCATGTTATCGAATTCGTGGAACAAGAGAATGTTTACATTTATCAAGTGGAATAACACATTTGTTCTCATGGAAAGTACTGAGTTGAAGTACATATACATTATTCAGACTGAAACTTTCACAATGCAACGGAGTATACGGTGATGTGAAACTTGCTGGCAATTTAAAGCCATGTGCCGAATCGACACTTGAAATTAGGACCTTCGCCTTTTGCAGGTAAGTGCTCTAGCAACTGATACCCAAACATGATTCATGACCCCTCCTCAAAGCTTTGCTTCCGCCAACACCTTATCTCTTACCTTCCAATCTTCACAGAAGCTCTCCTGCGAAACTACCAAGACTAGCACTCCAGAGGGAGAGAATATGACAAAGACTTAGCCACAACGTGGAGGATGTTTCTAGAATGAAATTTTCACTCTGCACAGTAAGTGAAAATTTCATTCTGGAAACGTCCGCCATGCTGTAGCTAGGTCAAATCTCCACAACATCCTTTCTTCCAAGAGTGCTGCTCTTGCAAGATTCGCAGGAGTGCTGTAAGACGTCGTGGTCTCCTGACCTTCATTGCTTACATATTCCGCCCTCACAATCATATTCTGCACATCAAGACCCTTCATTCGAACCCAAACTCGATAAGATAAAGTCAATGTTGTATGAATTCATGTAAACGATATGCAAATAACTAATAAATCGCAAGTGCGCACCGTGGTTGAAATACTCGAGGCTGGCATACACACACACATTCAAGACACGACGGTCGCAAAAGCTTTTACTTCGGGAGAACAACCGCATGCCAGGAGGCCGGTCCCAAGCTATATACGTCGGCCAGTGACCGCCTGTAGAGCAGACAGCGTTAGCCCGAGTGAAAGGACGACCCCGTGTTCAGCTTCAAAGCAAATTCCGCTACATTGCGTGGGAGCGGCCAGCCTATGCATTCTTTACACATAGCATGCAGTTTCAGAGATTTTCACAGGGAGCCAGCAAACGCCAAACGCCGATACTACAGATTTCTCGATTGGTCGCCTTAAACGAAACGTCATTCTACTGTTTTAGAAGAGCAATGCTGATTGGCAGACGATATTTCTGACGCCTTGAGCTGAAGGAGTAATGGAAGACACCGAAAGATATACCCCTTCATGTCTGGTGTGGGGAGGGCCCGTTCCGTTGTCGCTCTTGCAGCGAGAACACGTAACTAGAGTGTGCGCTCTCGTACGTGTACTCAAAGAGCGAGGAACAAGTATCTCCTCAGTACTTCACTGGGAGAGCACCTCTGTCGAGAGCGAATCGAAGTGCGACTCTATATTGAGTCCTTGCGATTAAGCGTTGTTCACTGTGTTGGCTGCGACACTGATTGTGGGGTGTGAATGGACAGAGTTATAGTTAAACGCCTGCAAGCGAGTTTTTGAGTGGCATTGCAGTGGACTGGTTATCTGACCGGTGTACCATGCCAATAGTTAGACTAGGGGCGAATAGGAGTCCTTGACTTCATCAAGGCATAGGGACAGTTTTATAGGCGAAGGTCAATCCAGATAGAATGAGAGTTACCATATTTGTCAGCAGCAAGCGGCGCAGACATCAGTCATCGCAGCTTACGGTATTGTGTGCTACAGCTTGAGCGAGCACCATATTTCCTCCACAACAGTACACTTCACTGCATTTCACACGCAACAGCCTCTACCATACCTAGCACATTCTAACGGATAATTATTCAAGTTGAGTAGGAGCGGCTGTCAGCCATTCTGCCAAGTCAATAACAATCTTAAACTTCGTATAGAAATTTCATTAGCAAAACCTATCCTTAAGAGGTAACTTCACATTCTGAAAAGAACCCGGAAATAACGTGTTAAGTTCATAACTAAAGGTGCCGTTGTGATTTCTCAGACTTCTTGTAAAACAAATAATAATTTCGTTAGTTTCATGTTTTTCTTACACTAACTAACACTACTCCAGTACCCAAGTATCCCACTAGTTACATAAGAAATTTTGTGAATTTTTGTGTCATTTCCTTACAACGGATTACTCCAGAAGATATTTATTGCTGAAAGTTTTTCAGGCATTTCTCTTTAGAACGTTAGGAGCGTCTGTCTGACTTCTGTAGTAAGAGTGGGGGTGGAAATTGCATCTTGCAGGAGCCCCAGGGTAAAGGGTACATCTCAGATTAATCCATTGCACAGAATAACAGAATATCAATACCCCACGCTCACAGAAAATGGCGACCGTGCCAGGATAGGTAAAATAGGTAAGCTACCAGGATAGGAAAGTGTCAGGATAGTTAGGTACGGCATGTCGAAGCAGTAGCACTTTGAAGAACTTTCGTTCATGTATTAAATAGCTATTTGCAAAGATTGGGATCAGAAAAGATACAGGTAGTGAAGAAAGCAGAATTGTAGGGACAAGGGCGTGTGTTAATGTGTTGGAAAATTTTGCATTTGTTTACGATGTAGCTGTTAGGGCATAGGATTTTCAGGTGATAGGCACAGACGCAGAGTGACGCAGAGGCGCAGTGTGACGCAGCATCATATAAGTTAGAATTAAGAAATAGCATTTTTCTCCCTTTGCAAGCGCACAGGTGGAGATTGGAGACTGTAGCAGAGCAGACAGAACATTAGCCGAGAAGTCACGACGTTGTTGTTATTGTTGGTTCAACCAACTGGTAAGTGGTCGTACTGTTTTGTAGATAGGGTTGTGGTGTGTTGAAAGAATTTCCATGTTAACGAGAGCATAAGCTACAATGTTATGTGAGAGACAGCAAGTAGAAAAGATGCGGGAGAATCAACCAGATAGACAACAAGTAAACGAGCTTATTGAGAAGGTGACAGAAGGTGAACCTGAGAATAGGACAGACGGTGAATCAGAGAATAGGACAGTCAGGGAGCTGCAGAATCAGCAGGCTCAGTTAGACTGGGATAAAATTGAGACAGATCAGATAGATGGGAATCGAAGGGACGAGAACATCGAATTTCCAGAATATGAAATCTCAGGTACAGCACATTCTGAGCCAGAAATAGACAGCCCACGTAGAAAGATTAGAAACGAAAAGAGCACAGGAAACGCGTGTGTTTGCTGCATATTCAGGGACAGAATACGCGTCAATACAATCAATGAACCGGCAGTTAGCTAACGTTCAAAGAGAAGTAGACAGTGAGGAAGAGGGGGAACATTTAGAATACGTCGAACCTATCGTACACATTCTAAATATGCCCCAACAGCAGACACAGATTTTTGCGGAATTACGAGCGCCACGAAAAGGTTCTGTAACAGACGCAACTGTACCTGCAAACACAAGATATACACAACAGAGAGGGCAGAATGCAGAGTTGTTTGCGCCACGTAATGGTTCAATGACAAACGCAGCTAGTCCTCGACAGCACGGGTTATTGCAGTTATCAAACTTAGAAACGCCACAGCATAGCCCAGTAAACGACGTAACTGGCCGAGTAGTAAACAATAGATAGAGAATACATAGTTCAGCAGAAGGTAGTGTTACAGGACAGGACGCGATAATGGAGATGTTACAAAAAATGAGCGCTAGTATGACCAAACAGAATCAGGATATTAAGAAACAGAATCAGGATATTAATACACAGATTCAGGATATTAATACACACATGACGAAACAGAATACACAGATGACAGGAATTGAAACAGGATAATCAGAACTTGAGACAAGAGATTAAGACACAGATCCAACAGGTTAAAATCCAGATGGAAGAAGGGATCGCCAGAATTGATAGTCAGATCACTCAGGTAAACAAAGACGCGAAAGAATCTAGAGGGAGAATTCAGGTACTAACACAAGGTCAGCAGCAATTACGCACTGACGTGGACAAGGTCCAATTGGACATCGTAAGCGTTGACAAAAATGTGGAACGTTTTACGAAAAAAGCCGCTCGAACAGCAATACGAATTTCGGAAGAACAAGCAATTCAAAGCAAGGTCGCAAAAGTTGCACTGTAAAAATATGATCAGCGGATCAGTAAAATAGAACTTAAAAACAAAGATCAGTTTGAAAAGCTTCGAACAGAGTTGATACAAATTATCGAAGAAAAGATCGAGACCGATTACACCTGTAGCGAAACAACTGACACGTCAAGCATTAATTCAGTACACGAACACGCGCCGTCTAAGAAAGTTCAAGTAGAACCAAGGCTAGACGTAACACTCGCGCAGAAATCGAAACATAAAACCCCGACCAAAGTAATACATGATATGCCACAGGACCAGGCACAGTATCTAGAAAAACGGAACACATACATTCAACCGATACCAATCGAAAGACAGGCAACTGAACCAGTAAATCCAATGACACAACATAATAGCAGCACAGGTACTATACCGCGAACGACGAGAGTAGAAACACACGAACAACACTGTTGTTCACCAATGATACGATATGACGCGGACATGAGTCAGGAAATTGAGAACAGGCAGACAGGCAGTAGATTACCAGTGAATAAACACGACGACACAAGCAGTGGCAGATTATTTGAGTACATGAATCAGCCACAAACCAGATTTATGAGTAGATATGATACAGACCACTTCCTTACAGTTAGAAAATTACAACATTTCAAGGAAGAAGGCGGTAGCTTGCATGCACGCACATTCATCGATCAGTTTCAAGTAGGCCTACCAAACCACTGGAGCGTAGCTCACAAACTTGACTTCATTTGTGCACACATATCAGGGACAGTAGCAGAGGTGATGCAAAAGATCGCGGCTACCTGTACGTCTTACCTACAGTTCAGAACAGCATTTCTCGAAAGATATTGGTCTAAGGAGGCGCAAAACAAAATTAAATACGAGTTACTTCAGATGACACCATATGAAAACTCAGGAGAGAAAAGCGTGGTAAAATTCTTTAATACAATGGACAAAAGGAATCAATGCCTAGACACACCATACAGTAACGGAGAGCTGATACGTCTATGTAGAATGAAATTACCGGTAAAGTATCAACAGGTGACAGTAGGAAAAAATGAAAATACCGAAGAATTGGTTCAAATGGCTCTGGGCACTATGCGACTTAACTTCTGAGGTCATCAGTCGCCTAGAACTTAGAACTAACTAAACCTAACTAACCTAAGGACATCACACACACCCATGCCCGAGGCAGGATTCGAACCTGCGAACGTAGCGGTCGCTCGGTTCCAGACTGTAGCACCTAGAACCGCACGGCCACTCCGGCCGGCACTGAAGAATACAAAGAGGTTTTAAGGGAACGTGAATTTATGTTTAAAGAAGACGAGGTGAAAGTAAAAAGAAAGGGAAGGGAACAGCAAAAGGAGAGGACTAGGAACGAATAATCCAATAATAATAGTAATCGTACACCTAACACCAATAATTTCAGGCAATTTAACAGACAAGGACAGTGGCACAATAGAGACAATTGGCATAGAAACGTTAACCAAAATAGTTGGTACCGAAATAGGAACGGTAATGGAACTCATACAGTGGCGGATATGGGCTTAGGAATCAGAATGCCAACGGTCAAGGGTACTTTGAAAGAGGTCACGATGTTAGAAACAGCAACTTGCGAGACCAGGGCGCGAATAACTACAGAGGAAATTATGGTCCACAAAGGCAAGAACAACACAGCAAAGGGAAACCAGAAGTAGAAATTAGGCCACCAAATCCTGAAAAACGTAAAGATTGACGGGAAAATCCGGAAGAGGTTAGGCAAACTTACGTCTATTCTTTAAAACAATCAAAACAGGACATTCATGTTTTGGAAGTAGCTAGATTAAAATTAGAAAAAAACTGAAGATAGCCAAAATTCAGATAAAGAAGGACTTACGGAAATTTCCGATAAAGAGTCAGCACCAGATACACTTGAATTACGCTACATAGCCTGGGAAAACAGCATAGAATGGGAAAATTATGAAAGCGAGGATGAACTGTCACCACTTCCGTGTATTAAAGAATTAAGCGATAAAGAATTGTTAACCGGACTTAGCAATGTATTTGACGAGAAGCAAGTAAATGAACGCGATAAAACAGAGCAGAGTATCCTAGATAAAAACAAAACACAGACGCCACGAACACAAAAGACGTATAATGTATACAACATGGGTGACTATGAGGAGATAGAGAGAGAGAGTACATTCGGGAATGTTTGGAAATGAAGGAAAAGGAGAGACAGGAGCTCGAAAACAGACGAAAAGAGGTAGGTAGGCCGCAAACGGTTTTGCTCACAGAGCTAACACCAAAGCAAACACACACACAAAGGGAAGGTATAATTATCCACTGGTTAAGCTATGAATCTATAGCAGAGGATTTGATGCAAGAAAAGGAAATCGTAACATCCACAATTATACAACCCATATTAAAGATAAACATTGGTGAATCACGACACAAGCAATCATAGATAGTGGGAGTCAAGTGACGGCTGTATCAGAAAGCCTATTTGAGAGGTGCAATAGAGAGAAAGAATTACCGATTTTAAGAACAAAAAGGATAAGAGTTTCTGGAGCCTTAGGAAAATATGCAACAGAGATGAAACACGAAACACGTCTTTCATTCAATTGCGAAGTTTACGAATTGGAAAACAATTTTATAATCGTACCAAAACTTACGGCTGTTGTGATAATCGGTATAGGTTCACATTTGCATACCACAAGGCTTCGTAACAGTAGATGACGTAATACTATATTTTATTCAAACTTTGAACGATAAAAAAGAAGAAGGGAAAGTAAAGCAATTGTATTTAATTCAAGAAGGTAATGAAATAGAGGAGGAGAGACACCCTAGATATAAGTTTGAGGAAAGCCTTGACCCACTCCCACCAGAAATAATAGAAGAAATTCATCAAGAGATTAGTAAGAAGATAGGGGAAATAGATGATATTACGCTCCACGATAAAAAAAAATTTAGAAGGCATATTCAGATCACATGCGGAGGTATTTGCACCAAAGACAGGTAGCATTAAAGATTTTCAATACAAATTTGAGGTAAAAGATCATAAACCCTTTTTTGTTCCACCTTATTCCATACCATATAGTTATCGAGAGCAAGTATTTCTTGAAATCAGAAAAATGTTGGATGATGACATAATTGAACTCGCCAAGTCACCATATAATTCATCCTTACACGTTGTAAGTAAGAAGGATGGGAGCATACGTTTGGTACTCGATTCAAGACAAATAAACACAATTATAATTTCGGAAACAGATAGACCATAGAAATTGGAAGAGTTGATTCAGAAGTTTCATGGAGTACAGATTTTTTTCATCCATCGATTTGCGTTCAAGTTTTTGGCAAATAGAATTGGAGCCTTCATGTCGAAAATACACAGCCTTTATTGTCTTTGGTCGTTGCTACCAATTGAAACGTTTAACGTTTGGCCTCAAAATTTCGTCAGCTGCCTTTATTAGCGGTCTGCATTCTATACTGAATCTCGACATACTTAAGAAAATTACTTGCTATGTGGACGACGTTCTTGTGGCGGAGGCAACTTGTGCAGAACGTAATTATGTACTGGATAATTTCCTACAAATTATGAAAAAATATGGGGTCACCGTCAACAATATTAAATCGCATTTTGGAAAATCAGAACTTAAATTTTTAGTTCATAACATATCTGCAAAAGGTATCACGCCAGACGAGAAGAAGATAGACGCTATTCGTAATATTCCTACTCCCTACAACAAGAAAAGTCTAAGGGGATTCTTGGGGTTGATAAATTTTTACAAAAAAATTATATGGATAGACACACTTGCAGCACCTAGACTGTGTGCACTGACAGGAAAAAATACGCCCTGGATATGGGATAAACAAGCGGATGAAGAATTTCATAGGTTGAAGGAGGCACTGAATAATGCTCCAATTTTATCACACCCAGATTTAAGTCAGGAGTTCCATCTAGTAACTGATAGTGCAAAGACCGGGCTAGGGGCGGTACTGTTTCAACAAATTGAGGAAAACGGTAAGAAAATACATAAAACAATAGCCTTTGCAAGTAGAGTACTATCGAAAGCAGAAAAGAATTATTCTATAACAGAATTAGAAGCTCTAGCCATAGTATAGGCATTTCAAAAATTTCGACATTTTCTGTTTGGCAGAAAAACACAAGTATACACAGACCATAAAGCATTAGAGTCTTTAATCTTTTCCAAATTAACCCACGGACGTTTGGCAAGATGGATGCAAGTACTGCAGGCGTATGACTTTTCAATCACATACATACCAGGACCTGAAAATATTCTGGCCGATGCATTGTCTCGTTCACCACAGAGAATGGCAGAGGACCAGAAAATCAACATTGAAGATGAAGAACGGACTATCCATTATCTAAAAAACGTACCATTCGAAAATGTTGTTACAAATGCTTTAAGAAATTTATCTGACGAACAAAGCAAAGATCTGACCCTTCTCCAGATTAAACACCAACTTACCGATAAAACGAACACAGAAACTAGAAAAAAATACATAGTAAAAGATAATATCCAATTTTTCAAACGTAATAATGATACTGCACAATGGTTAGCATGCATCCCTGACGAACTTATTAATAAATACATTTGGTATACCCACTTTAGCGGTGGACATTTTGGACCCAAAAAATGCTATCTAAAAATGCAACAAACAGTACACTTCCAAATATGGAGCGACGTATTCGACGTGTTCTCAAAAGTTGTAAAAAATGCATACAGTCAAAACATGTGACATATCAGACCAGACCCCCAATGTTTCCAATTATCCCTGATAAATTAAGACAGATTGCTGCAACCGATATTTATGGTCCAATTCCGCGAACAGGGAAAGGCTTCACCTACATATTTGTTGTAATTGAACTAGCATCAAAATACACTACACTTACTCCCTTAAAGAAAGCCACTGGATTTACAATTAGTAAAGCATTTCAAAAGGATTTTATACAACAAGTCGGGAGAGTGAAAAGGATCATCTCAGATAATGGGCCCCAATACAGATCAGTACATTGGAAAAACACGTTAGACAAATTAAAAATCAAACCCACCTTTATTTCCAAATATAAACCAAGTGGAAATCCGGCCGAATGTACCATGAAAGATTTGGTAACACTTTGTATACTAATTTGCAGAAAGAACCATTGTACTTGGGACCTATATCTACGAGATTTCCAAGAAGTAATTAATGAGACACCACATAGTACCAGTATTAAAGAATATAGATCCACCAGAAAAAATAAAAGAAATCATTAAATTTCCAGTTATTTCCCGAAAGCAACAGACAAATCGTCGCTTCTGCCCTACAAAACATTCGCTCAGCAGCAATGAGACGTAAAATCACTCAAATTATATTTGCCACAAAGAAACGCTTCACACTGGGCCTAAAGGTATTCGTAAAAACTCATTACCTTTCACATAAGAGTCAAAATAAATGCAGAGAATTTTTTGCAATCTATAAAGGGCCAATGATAATTTCGAGGATCTCTCACGAAAATGCTGCAGAGCTAACGAACCCAAAAACAGGTAAAGGTATTGGCATCTACCATGTGAGCCACCTAAAAGAATGTGAATGAAAGAAATGGTATAAAAAAGAAGAAAGGGAGACAGACAGAGGGGCAATCGCAAATCGTGTACTAACCACTAAATCAAAAAATAAATTAAGAATCAACATAATAACACATTAATTAAAAGAAAAGGTGACAGAATACACACTAACAATCTCTTGTAGTGTCAAGTACTTTACAACATGCACACGAAGAATAAATGGTACCCAACAATTAAAAGAATGAAGAAGTTGTAGGACATAATTAGAATAAAGAAAAGAAATCATATATATACACAATAATTTTGCCACTATCAGCAAATTTTTGCATTATAAAAATCAGAGTTTTTTTTAAAATAAAAAATACATGTAAAACAAAAATTGTAAATATTTCTATGCGTCAGAGGGACATCGCCACCAACACCAATCACCAGCTCCCTTAACACCAGATGCTTTGAGATAGTGACGGAGAGGGTACAGACATGTTGAGAAAGCACTTAGGGCAATAACAACAACATGAAGACCAACGCCACACTGGAAATGCAGGGTGCAACCAGGTTGGACTCCAGGAGAACAACACACAGCACAGACATTTCATATGTCGCGACACTGCTACACAACAGAAGGGCGTGGGGAGAATCATAATACGATGAGACGACATTGAAGGTACAAAAAAATTACTATAATCTACAAACTCATCAAGTAACATTTGGAAACGCAGTCAGATCCTACAAATCCAATATCATTCCTACACTAAAATTCACATATTCCTAGCCAAAGAGGAACAGAAGAATGCAAGAAAAAAGAGAAGAACAGAAGATGCAAGATGAAGAAGGGCAGAAGACAGCAAGATATCTATGTCTCCTCTCTTACAAAGCAAATTGCTACAAACGTCTTTCCATGAACTTTGAGGCATGGCAACTACTACAACCACGTCTCCAAAAATAAACCTTGAATTGTCAAACAAATACAAGCGAACGGCAAATGGAATATTAAGTAGCACCAACCAACATTATCTAGAAATAAATTCAGCAAAATGAACAGTATTCGCCCTACCACGTCATCAAATTGCCATACCGAACCAGGTGTGAAGTACCAAGACGCCACAGCTAAACATTGGGTGACGATCGTCCGTAGTCTACTACAATCATCGAACTGCCTTACCGTCCCAGGTGTGACAGCAGAGGAGTGCCAAGACATCACTGTTTATGCAATAAACCACAGTCATCGTCATTGGTTAAAAGTACCACTCCATGAGGACAATGTCAACAAGTAAGACCCGGCATCCCATGATATAGTGCTTCTCACATGATTTGTGACACCCATACAAATGAGTCGACGCCTTCCAGTATTTCAGTGGGGATCGTCGAGCACAGAAACTGACTCAGCACAAAATTAAAAAAAAACTAATAAAATACAAATGTAGTGTTAAGAAAATGATATATTTGTAAAAGTATTTTTTTCCTTTTTTGTAAAATTAATTATTTTATCATATATATATATATATATATATATATATATGAAGCCCATAATGTGATAGAGACCTTAAAATATTATGTAAAGAAAATTAATTAGTATAGATATATAATCTCACCAACTCATGGAAAGTCTATTTATTTCTTTTATATGTACAATTAGAAAAGGATTTATGCAGGATTTTTCTTCTTTAAATAACATTCAAAAACACCTTTTTGGGATAATAATACACTCCTGGAAATGGAAAAAAGAACACATTGACACCGGTGTGTCAGACCCACCATACTTGCTCCGGACACTGCGAGAGGGCTGTACAAGCAATGATCACACGCACGGCACAGCGGACACACCAGGAATCGCGGTGTTGGCCGTCGAATGGCGCTAGCTGTGCAGCATTTGTGCACCGCCGCCGTCGGTGTCAGCCAGTTTTCCGTGGCATACGGAGCTCCATCGCAGTCTTTAACACTGGTAGCATGCCGCGACAGCGTGGACGTGAACCGTATGTGCAGTTGACGGACTTTGAGCGAGGGCGTATAGTGGGCATGCGGGAGGCCGGGTGGACGTACCGCCGAATTGCTCAACACTTGGGGCGTGAGGTCTCCACAGTACATCGATGTTGTCGCCAGTGGTCGGCGGAAGGTGCACGTGCCCGTCGACCTGGGACCGGACCCCAGCGACGCACGGATGCACGACAAGACCGTAGGATCCTACGCAGTGCCGTAGGGGACCGCACCGCCACTTCCCAGCAAATTTGGGACACTGTTGCTCCTGGGGTATCGGCGAGGACCATTCGCAACCGTCTCCATGAAGCTGGGCTACGGTCCCGCACACCGTTAGGCCGTCTTCCGCTCACGCCCCAACATCGTGCAGCCCGCCTCCAGTGGTGTCGCGACAGGCGTGAATGGAGGGACGAATGGAGACATGTCGTCTTCAGCGATGAGAGTCGCTTCTGCCTTGGTGCCAATGATGGTCGTATGCGTGTTTGGCGCCGTGCAGGTGAGCGCCACAATCAGGACTGCATACGACCGAGGCACACAGGGCCAACAGCCGGCATCATGGTGTGGGGAGCGATCTCCTACACTGGCCGTACACCACTGGTGATCGTCGAGGGGACACTGAATAGTGCACGGTACATCCAAACCGTCATCGAACCCATCGTTCTACCATTCCTAGACCGGCAAGGGAACTTGCTGTTCCAACAGGACAATGCACGTCCGCATGTATCCCGTGCCACCCAACGTGCTCTAGAAGGTGTAAGTCAACTACCCTGGCCAGCAAGATCTCCGGATCTGTCCTCCATTGAGCATGTTTGGGACTGGATGAAGCGTCGTCTCACGCGGTCTGCACGTCCAGCACGAACGCTGGTCCAACTGAGGCGCCAGGTGGAAATGGCATGGCAAGCCGTTCCACAGGACTACATCCAGCATCTCTACGATCGTCTCCATGGGAGAATAGCAGCCTGCATTGCTGCGAAAGGTGGATATACACTTTACTAGTGCCGACATTGTGCATGCTCTGTTGCCTGTGTCTATGTGCCTGTGGTTCTGTCAGTGTGATCATGTGATGTATCTGACCCCAGGAATGTGTCAATAAAGTTTCCCCTTCCTGGGACAATGAATTCACGGTGTTCTTATTTCAATTTCCAGGAGTGTATTAATAACGAGGATAGAATTAAGAGGAAACGCTTCTTCATTCAAAAAAAAAAAAAAAAAAAAAAAAAAGTGACACATAAAGAAAAAGATAATGCCTAAATAAATAAAACAAAGTAACACAACAGAGCTTTTGCAAACATTTACGCAAAGCCTAACTGAAGAAAAGAGATAACCACAGCAAAACATAATACACTGTACACTTACGAGTTTTGAAAAATTAATATTGTAAAAACAAATTTTTGGAAATGAAAAAGAAAAACAGAGACATGTACTGGCAACGACAAAGAATAACAACATACGTAAAGTCTATATTTGCCTAACAACAAAACACAAAGTGTAGAATTAAAAAATAGAAACAATAGCTATAAAGAAATCAGAAAAAATTAAGAATGGCTCAGAAAAGTTTATTTGAAAATCTAAAAGAACAATTTTTGCCTGACTTTGTCAATGTTTTCCTCGGCATTGACAAACCCCAGACAAAAATTTTGTCAGAAGGAGGGAGGTATGTAAGACATCGTGGTCTCCTGACCTTCATTGCTTACATATTCTGCCTTCACAATCATATTCCGCACATTAAGACACTTCATTCGAACCCAAACTCGATAAAATAAAGTCAATGTTGTATGAATTCATGTAAACGATATGCAAATAACTAATAAATCGCAAGTGCACACCATGGTTGAAATGCTCGAGACTGGCGTACACACACACACACACACACACACACACACACACATTCAAGACACGATGGTCACAAAAGCTTTTACTTCGGGAGAGCAACTGCACTCCAAAGGGCCGGTCCCAAGCTATCTACGTCGGCCAGTGACCACCCGTAGAGCAGACAGCATTAGCCCAAGTGAAAGGACGACCCCGTGTTCGGCTTAAAAGCAAATTCCGCTACATTGTGTGGGAGCGGCCAACATATGCATTCTTTACACATAGCATGCAGTTTCAGAGATTTTCACAGAGACACAGCAAACGCCAAACGCTGATACTACAGATGGTCGCCTTAAACGAAACGTCATTCTCCCATTTTAGAAGAGCAATGCTGATTGGCAGACGATATTTCTGACGCATTGTGCTGAAGGAGTAATAGAAGACACCGAAAGATATACCCCTTCACGTCTGGTGTGGAGAGGGCCCGTTCTGTTGTCGCTGTTGCAGCGAGAACACGTAACTAGAGTGTGCACTCTCGTACGTGTACTCAAAGAGCGAGGAACAAGTCTCTCCTCAGTACTTCACTGGGAGAGCACCTCTGTCGAGAGCGAATCGAAGTGCGACTCTATATTGAGTCCTTGCGATTAAGTGTTGTTCACTGTGTTGGCTGCGACACTGATCGCAGGGTGTGAACGGACAGAGTTGTAGTTTTTTTGAGTGGCATCGCGGTGGACTGGTTATCAGACCAGTGTACCACGCGAATAGTTAGACTAGGGCGAATAGGAGTCCTTGACTTCATCAAGGCATAGGGAGAGTTTGATTGGCGAAGGTCAATCCAGATAGAACGAGAGTTACCTTATGTGTCAGCAGCAAGTGGCGCAGACCGCAGTCATCGCAGCTTACGGTATTGTGCACTACAGTTCGTGCGAGCCCCATATTTCCTCCACAACAGTACACTTCACTGCATTTCATACGCAACAGCCTCGACCATACCTAGCACATTCTATCGGATAATTATTCAAGTTGAGTAGGCGTGGCTCTCAGCCATTCTGCCAAGTCAATAACAATCTTAAACTTTGTATAGAAATTTCATTAGCGAGTCCTATCCTTAAGAGGTAACTTCAGATTCCGAAAAGAACCCGGAAATAACGTGTTAAGTTGATAACTAAAAGTGCCATTGTGATTTCTCAGCATTTTTGCAAAACAAATAATAATTTCGTTAGTTTCATGTTTTTCTTACACTAATTAACACTACTCCAGTACCCAAGTATCCCACTAGTTATGTAAGAAATTTTGTGAATTTTTGTGTCATTTCCCTACAGCAGACGACTCCAGAAGATATTTATTGCTGAAAGTTTTACAGGCACTTCTCTTTAGAACGTTGGGAGCGTCCGTCTGACTTCTGCAGTAGTTTGGGGGTGGAAATTGCATCTTGCAGGAGCGACAGGGTAAAGGGTAAATCTCAGATTAATCCATTGCGCAGAATACCAGGATAGCAACCCACACGCTCACAGTGCTTCTGTGAAGTTTGGAAGTTGAGAGATAAGGTACTGGTGGAATTGAAGCTGTGAGGAGGATTGGGTAGCTCAGTCGATGCCGCCATAATAGCTCAGCCTTTTCGGTTTGAGGGCTGGCTGCCCTCTGCAATAAATCAATTAAAATACAAAAATTAAAAAATTAAAAATAACTGAGTGAAGTATTTAACGATGAATTTGAAGGGGTGTTATCTGATGTCTGCTCCGACCAAATGCCGAGAACAGTAACGAAAAAAATGTCGATAGAGCACTTGCCCACTAAAGACAAAAGTCTCGATTTCAATTCTCGGTCCGGCACGCAGTTTTAATCTGCCAGGAAGTTACATATAAATTTGTTTACAGCATCTACAAAGCGTTTCCGTAAGGGTATGCAGAAATTTAACGAGACATGAAGGATGCTCCACTGAACAATTTGAGGTAGAGAAGCTGGGGTAGGAGAAGCCAGCTTAAGGAGATAATAGGAACAAAATCACATTACAAAATTGTTAAGGCTTTCGTGGCCACTTGTTGACAAACTGCCTATTGGCTTCTGTCTCGGGTTCTTCGGCCGACGTTCATCTAATGATTTTTCTGACGTTTCGCCAGCACGAGTGGCTGGCATTGTCAAAGCACCGGCAATGGAGGGTGAAGCTTTGACAATGCCAGCCACTCGTGCTGGCGAAACGCCAGAAAAATCATTAGATGAACGTCGGCCGAGGAACCCGAGACAGAAGCCAATAGGCAGTTTGTCAAAATCACATTACTGTGTACTTTTTTATTTACCTTAGTTAGCTGCAAACACCATCATAGACACAAATAACGCACCATTTGTACTGCATCTCATATAATGTCCTGAAACTGACGGACATCAACCTCAACACCCTGTATGACTACTACAGGGATAAGCATAAATCGGAAATCGAACAACGTTCGAGGAAGAGCGTATGCCGAGGCTTTTTAATTGCTTAGTATATCTAAAAATAGTTTGGGAAGTTAATGAAAACTGTGAATCAAATGGTACGATTTTCTAGTACTGGTGCTAAGAATGATAAAGAAAAGGCAGAAGCAAAGTAGTGTGGTAACAGCGAGAATGACA